>NC_081759.1:21380457-21680457 GCF_963082965.1 Carassius carassius | reverse complement strand
ATAACAAAGTCATGCCGGCCTTTTTTTATCGTGGTAAAGTAGTTAATTAGCCAATAAGCAGCAAAAGGTTTGACTACTAAAAATTGTCAACAAACATGTCATAACAAAGGTAATCAAATGAGGAAGAGGAGACCAAGAAAAATAGAAAGGTAGAGACACAAACCTAGAGTGCAGAAACAAAAACATTCATCTACTTGCTGCCAAGAGAAATTTATTTTCATTTTTGCTTCATAAGAATGAGTTCATTTCCAATAAAACAACACCCTGATACTACTGTCACTCAACAAACAAAAGGTTATTATTCAGTCTTAAAGAATGACAAGAAGTTTGGAAAGTAATTGTGCCCTCAGGTCCTTGTTATTGTTGTGTTTGAGAATGTCATTTCAGTTTCAATTTGCTCATTATGACAGATTTCTAGCGTCTAGCCATAGTTGGCTTCAGGAGCATTGGGGATATGAGACGAATAGGGGACATCGTTAAAAGTTTGAAGTAAGGAAGATTCAATCCAAAAAAAAATTGTGTCACAATCTATTATTAAGCATTAGACAATAACAGAGCCCAACACTTTTTACAATTATTTATGTAATGTTATAAAGCAGAACATAACTGGGTGATGTGAGTCATTTATTAACCACTGCAAATGGACATGACTGAATTTGTACATGAAAATGTGGACTTATGATACACAGTCACATAATGTTAATGTACTATTTCACTGAAACATTTAATTACATTATGGTTGGGCAATATTTCAGAAACTTCCACAATATAGTGCAAAAATAATAATAAATAAATAAATAATAATAATGAATATTTAAAAACAGACTGATCTCCGCTGAGAATTAAAACCGCATGTTTCAGCATTGTAATCTCTTTTTTTTTTAATCACACAAACAAATATGAAATATTATGTGAATTCCCTATTTATTATATCTCCACGTAGTCCAGAATTTTAAATATGCTTTATTAATTTCACATGATAACATTTCAAGTCATTTTCAAAAGCTGTTTTTACTGCAATTTTGAGTCCTACATTATTTAGTCCTTTGGTAGATGCATTTAGATGTGTTAAGCAGTTTAATGTAGGCAATGGCATACATTTCAACTTACAACATTTAGTTAACTTACTCCTAAGGTCAGTCTTCATTATTAGCTGACACTAGGGCTGCACGATATTGGGAAAAAATTACATTGCGATATTTTATTTTTCTGCAATATATATTGCGATATGAAATCTAATCAAATTTTTTCTTATAAACAAAAATGGGGTGAGCACACTTACACTCTCATTTTAATTGATTTAAACATCGACACCATCGTGTCAATTGATTAATATGCGCGAGGGAGAGAGAGCAAGACATCGCTCGTTTTGTTTGAAGACGTTGAGCGTGCGGCCGAGGCTTTCTCTCTCTCTCTCTCTCTCTCTCTCTCTCTCTCTCTCGTGCCTCTCTCTTGCTCTCTCTCTCTCTCTCTCTCTCTCTCTCTCGCGCTATCTCTCTCTCTCGCGCGTTCTCTCTCTCTCGCGCGTTCTCTCTCTCTCTCGCGCGCGCGCGCGTTCTCTCTCTCTCAAGCTCTCTCTCTCTCTCTCCCGCGCGCGCACGCTCTCTCTCTGGCCCATACAGTTAATGAATAACGGATCAACTATGACAGCCTACATCGCACATCCTGCGATGTGACTATCGTGGATTCGTACATCGCGATAACGATGCTTAAACGACACATCGTGCAGCCCTAGCTGACACACCTGTTGGTTTCTGCTGAGTGCATCATTTAATAGAGACACACACTCATGAATGCAGTTTAACCTTTAGATGATACAGTTGTCGTTATGTCACACCAGACTGCATCTCTAAATGAAAAAAAAGTTTAAAAAAATATTACGGTAATCTACCTCAAACAATTTTCTGCCATAAATATGTTCAAATGTGCTGCTACTGTTATACAAATATATTATTTCCTTTTCTGAAATATATGAACATAATCCTCTTTCCTAAATGCAAACATCAGGTGACACAGCTGTGTCCATTTGCAAGAGCTAATGAGCTTCTTTTTTCTTAACGTAGAGTAACCTGGCAAGACAATAATGCAAAATCTACTGAAACAATATCTATGAAATCTATGTATCTATCTAGGTGTGTGTGTGTGTGTGTAGGCAAAGCTGTCTGAATAGGCCAGAACTCTAAAACCATACTCTATTACAATTTACCGATATTTATATTGCTGGACTAATATTTGCAGTTTTAGAGGCGGTAAATTGATTCTTATTGGACCTATTTTTGTTATGTGCACAAGACACATTACTCATAGAGTCAATACTGTCAAGAGCAGCTATCCAAAATAAACATTTATTACACTCTTAAAAATAAAGATGCTTCACGATGCCATAGAAGATCCTTTTCTGTCTAAATGGTTCCATAAAGAACCTTTAACATCTGAAGAACCTTTCTCTTCCACAAAAGGTTCTTTGTGGCGAAAGAAGGTTCTTTAGATTATAACAAGGTAAAAAAAAAAGAGATTGTTCTTAGAACCTTTGACTGAACGGTTCTTTGTGAACCAAAAATTGTTATTTTATGGCATTGCTGTGAAGTACCTTTTAAGCACCTTTATTTTTAAGAGTGTAAAAAGTATGACAATCCATAAAGGTAAACAAAAGCTCCGTCTCTTACCTTTCGCTTATGTCTCTCCAGGGTCAAAAAGCATTTAACGGAACTGTTCAGAGCTTAGCATAATAAGTGTCTCTTATGAATAAGT
This sequence comes from Carassius carassius, assembly GCF_963082965.1. Classification (NCBI taxonomy): domain Eukaryota; kingdom Metazoa; phylum Chordata; class Actinopteri; order Cypriniformes; family Cyprinidae; genus Carassius; species Carassius carassius. The sequence goes on along the minus strand of NC_081759.1, from coordinate 21,677,706 downwards.
GATGACGGTGATGAAGTTTCAGCCTCTGGAGCCTTACATACAGAGTTTATAAACAGCATATAATTACCAGGATATAGGATATTCCACTCCACAGATAGATAGACATCATTTCACTGGACAGATGGCTCGGGTAAGAGAGAGGTCAGAAGTGTCATTATATGGTATGATGGGAAAGTAAAAAGAAGACTTTTTTGAGAAATATACTAAGAGCTGAATGTATAACTGTATCTGATGGTAATCGATTGACATTTATAATCAATAGATTGTTTGATTTCTTAGATTTATCTTTGATTCTTTCATTTATTTGCTGTATGGTATTTAAAAAACTGATCTTTATTTATTTATTTATTTATTTATTTATTTGTTTATTTAGTTAGTTAGTTAGTTAGTTAGTTAGTTAGTTAGTTGGTTGGTTGGTTAGTTAGTTAGTTAGTTAGTTAGTTAGTTAGTTAGTTAGTTAGTTAGTTAGTTAGTTAGTTAGTTGTTGCTGTTTGTACCCAAAATAATGTAGGTCAAACTATTTATTTATTTGTTTGTTTGTTTGTTTATTTATTTGTTTATTTAGTTAGTTAGTTAGTTAGTTAGTTAGTTGTTGCTGTTTGTACCCAAAATAATTGTTTGTTTGTTTGTTTATTTGTTTATTTGTTTATTTATTTATTTAGTTAGTTAGTTAGTTAGTTAGTTAGTTAGTTAGTTAGTTAGTTAGTTAGTTAGTTGTTGCTGTTTGTACCCAAAATAATGTAGGTCAAACTATTTATTTATTTGTTTGTTTGTTTGTTTATTTATTTGTTTATTTAGTTAGTTAGTTAGTTAGTTAGTTAGTTAGTTAGTTAGTTGTTGCTGTTTGTACCCAAAATAATGTAGGTCAAACTATTTATTTATTTATTTGTTTGTTTGTTTATTTATTTATTTATTTATTTATTTATTTAGTTAGTTAGTTAGTTAGTTAGTTAGTTAGTTAGTTAGTTAGTTAGTTAGTTAGTTAGTTAGTTAGTTAGTTGCTGTTTGTACCCAAAATAATGTAGGTCAAACTATTTATTTATTTATTTATTTATTTATTTATTTATTTATTTATTTATTTATTTATTTATTTATTTATTTATGGGGTTGTTTTGTCGCAAGAATGAACAACCCTTTGTTGATGTAATTTGCATGTAAAGTAACTGTCATTACTTTCCTGTTTTAAAAAAAAGTTATACAAATCCCAATACAAAAACAAGTGGCACTTGGATATTTTCAAATCCTGTTCGACATCATCCATCTATAAGAACGGAGTAGCCAACCAATCACATCCAAAGTGAGATTGAGCCATCATCCCTGCATGCCTGATCTCTGCTGTGTATAAGAGACTGCCAGCTCCGTTTACAAAATGTCATTGTAATGGTTGTCTCACAACCATGTTTCAGTGGTCAACTGGTAAAAGTTTGATAAAACTGGTGATTGATGTGAAACATGTGAATTCATGGGTGCTTCTTCACAGAGGTATTTTCCATTGCATTGTGAGTTGTGTATAGGTGGAGCAACATGAAATAATAGATTGTGCTCTTATTTGGTTACAGAGGACAGATTTGTTTATTTCCACACACTGCAGGTGGCAAGAGATAAATTGCATTTTCATTAGTGTCCTTTTTTCTTTTTTAAAGGGTAGCTGAGAGTGGTTCAGATGTAGGTCATGCTAGTGGAGGTGTAGAGACACAGGATATTTAACCAAAAATTAAAATTCTGTCATCATTTACTCACAGTTATTTTGTCCCAAACCTGTATGAAGTTTTTTCCTCTTTACAACACAAAAGGAAAAGTATGGATTCAGTGAAAATGAGTGACCACAGCTGTCAAGCTCCAAAACAGATGCTATAGTGCTTAGTGTTTTCTTAAGCCATATTTTGTGTGAACAGACTTTAAAATAAGCGGTTAATCACTAACAATCTTTTCCCCTACATTCACTAAAGCTCTCAAATCTTATTAACATTTGCATACACAAATACTGTATTGCTCATCAAGATTTGTAATGTCAGGTCAAAGCTATTCAATGACTTTAGAGGACTTTTAATAAAGTGTTTGTCATATGGACTACTTTCATGGCACTTTTACAGGGCTTTGTTTTTATTTTATTTTTTTACATTTTACTAAACAGGCACTGGTCGTTGTTCACTTTCATTTACGTGCATGGAAAAGAGCAGCATGAACATCCTATTACATATAATCTCTTCATATATGTTCTTATACTGTATGTGCAGTGCAAACAAAGATGCAGTATTGCATATCAGAACTTCACAAGAGTAACATCACCAAACACTGCACTTAAAGAAAACTTGCCTTATTAAGCTTAGGTATCAAGTATTGCCTGGATTCCTAGTATAATTTGACCATAATAATTTTCCATACAAACAGTGTAGGTCACAAGGCCATCAATAGTTCATTCATCACTTTCCTAGCCTGAGCACAGTTTCCCAAGCTTTTTTATATCTTTACAAACACCTCAAATCAATTGAGGTTTACACCTACTGGCCATTAGTATTAAATGATTAGAACAACCTAAAGGCTACCATTAAAAAAGACACAATCTGTCACCTCTTCTATTATATCCAATGTTCATCACAAGCAGCAACCAGTTGCATTTTTTCAGACCATTCTGTGTAGGCATTTCATTATGTATGCAGTTCTCCTGTCAAACAACTGGCATTATTAAACAAAAATGTGGAAAACAGAAGAAAGAAAAACACATTCTAGAAAGCAATGGAACTGCAAGGTGGAGTTACAACATCAACTCCATGAGTAGGACTTAAACCAATCAGTTTACAACACGGAGCCTTTTCAGCTGTTTTATAAAGCACATGTAAAACCATACCTATTTGAAACCATCATTGAAACCATTTTCAGCAGGAAGACAGAGGTTAACGAAAAAAAGCAATAGCAAAATTTTCTGCGAGATTTCTGTTACCCAATAAGTGTAACCAATTACAAAGTGACTCCAAGTGCTCCCTTGAATGCCTTGCAATCTTCTTTTCACTCTACAGAGATAGATAAAGTCTCAAAGCAATGCAATGTCTCCTCGGTTAATGGATTCTAAGAGCTGGTGAGACCTGTGAGATCTGTCACTGATCATTTCAGCCTCTACATCAGTGACCCGCAGACACAGGACATGGTGCACCTCTCAGAGATATCATTCATCACTACCTTATTAAATACACAAGTATGGCTTTCAGTTATGCCCAATAACAATGACTTAAAATAAAAAAGAGTCACATCCCAGGGCAAAACACCACACCTAACTCACACTCACACCTTAAGATTCAGTCAAAGCCTTTGAAAAACGTATTAATGGGTTGGAAATTACATAAAAAACTTAAGTGGGTTAAACCACATTTTTAATAGATTTACAGCTATCACCTATATAAAAGTATAACCAGTACACAATAATATAAAAACTATTTTTAACCCTAAAAGTTTAGCCTTTGGTAAAACAGAAGAATGCAAAGTTTTGAATATGGCACAAGAGTGGCATTTAAATTGAGTTGTTCAAGCATTCTGATGGTCAAATTTGCTAGAGTAGTGTTTCCATATGAGAAAGTGTAACATAGGCTCATAAACTATTTTATATTTCTTGGGCAATAAAGTTGAGCAATTGAAAAGTTTCTATGGTTAAAAAATAAATGCATCAGATAAGCAATGTCTTGCTGAGAAAGCCTCTGTAGATCAATCTTAACATCAGTGAAACCAAATAGCTTTCAGACCTCTTCCAATGCACCCTTGTTTATGAACTACATTATTCACATTTATGGTTTCATTTTGAAGCTTCACTCTCCATCACAGTGAAAGCAACTGTATTTGTTTTGCACTTTTACAGCACAGGGAAAGGAGTCATTTATCATTTGCAGGATAACTACGTCCACACACACAAACGCATACTTGTGCTGCACACACACTTTGTTTGTGATCATCCACTGAATGATACATCCATTTAGCAGCAGGTCTTTTCATCCAGCCACAAGCTCTGAAATCACATCCGTTTATTAGCAGTAAGTAAGCCAATAACAGACTGCAACAAAGACAGTACTGTGTATTGAACTATATGTTCAGCTAAAACAGTGAATGTGTCAAAAACAAAAAAGCAACAAAGAGCATATGCACGAATAAAAGCAATGCTAACCACTGAAAAATAAAAAAGTTACATTTAAGGTACATCTCTTAAGGTAGAAAAGGTATGTACCACAACACATTTTTAACAAAGTAGCATATTTTAAGAAATGCACATGCTGGATACAATCATATTACGGATTGCACGAAAGGTGCCCTAGTGATGAAGGTATGTGATATTTTTACAAGAATACTTCCTTAGGACAAACTGGAGCTCAAACTAAATAGTAAACACAGAAGAATGCATACCATAATTATGTGTAAATCACTATACCATCAATATTTATAAATACAAGTTCATGAGTGAAATCTACAGCAGCATACCAAGGCAGAAGGTGAGCCAATGAGATATATTGTGACCTGCTATCACCTCATTATTTGATCTAATTCTCCTAGTGCTCACAATATGCTGGTGCATTTTAAGCATGTACTGATTAGTGGTCGACCGATATGTGTTTTTTTGACAGCCGATGCCGATGCCGATATATTGGAAAGCAGGAGGGCCGATAGCTGATATAAAGTCAATATAATTTTTTTCATTATTATTATTATTATTATTATTATTAATATTTAATAAATTTGAAATCATTTGACAATGGATTAAAAAAAATAAATGTGGAAAAGAAACATACTTATACTTTAGATGACAGTATTTTTCACAAATAAATACATATTTAATAAAATTATAATATTAAAAAAGTAAACACTGCAACCAACAGGGCACTCGGAATCATTGGGAATCATATTTTTTCAAATAAAGCCAGGTATCACAGTGAAAATGACATGAATATGACAGTGGGCAAATGCATAAAGTGCAGCATAATTTGAAATCACAGAACTGTTAATGTAAACGACGAACGCTATCAAAATAAAAGTCAGTTGCGCTTTCAAAATAAACACATCGGCCAGCAGAAAAACGTATCGGCCAATGCTGATATTTGAAAAATGCCAAATATCGGCCGATATATCTGGACTTTGAAAGTGTAAGTTACTTGGCAGTCTATGGGACAGTCATAAGTTTCTCGGTTTTCATACAAAATATGTTAAATTATGTTCTGAAGACGAACAAGAATTTTACAGGTTTGGAACGACATGGGGGTAAGTGATTAATGACAAAATTTTCATTTTGGGGTGGAGTATCCCTTTAATCATACCCCTAATGTCAATTATACACTGATCAGCCACATTAAAACCATCAGCCTAATGTAGGGCCCCCTCATGCTGCCAAAATGGCTCTAATGAGTTAAGGTATGGACTCCACAACACCGCTGAACATGGCACCAAGACATTACCTGCAAGTCCTGTAAGCTGTAAGGCAAAGTCTCCCGGGATCAGGTTTGTTGGTCTATCACATCCCTCAGATGCTTAATCAGATTGAGAACTGGGAAATTTGGTGGACAAAGCCAAACACCATGGGCCCTATTTTAACGATCTAAATGCAAAGTGTAAAGCACACGGCGCAGGTGCACTCAGGGTGTGTCCAAATCCACTTTTGTTATTTTAATGACAGAAAAATGGTTGGCGCGCCCAGGTACATGGTCTAAACGGGTTGTCCCTATTCTCTTAATGAGAAATGGGTGTTTTTTGGGCGTAACGTGCAATAAACCAATCAGAATCTCATCTTCCATTCCCTTTAAGAACCAGTTGCAATCCTTTAATTTGTAATATTTGGCATGTCTGTGTGCTGCTGTGCGTCCCTGTGTTTAATAAGCAGCGTGTGCGGGTGTTGTAGACCCGCCTATATTAACATGCTCTTTAAATAACAAAGAAAAAACAATCCGCCAGACTTTAGAACAGGTTTGAGTGAAGACTTCAGTTCCAACCCTAAAGACCTTGATTAGCTGACATAGTTGTGTTCCATTGGGGCAGGAGCTGAACTCTGGACTGTAGTTCTCCAGGAGCAGGGTTGGAGACCTCTGGCCTAGTACATAACTCTGCCTCTGCTGGCTTGCCTTCCATTAAGTTTTCCAGGAATTTAAGCTAAAGCAGCTCTTCTGTATGACCAGACCAGATGGGCTAGCCTTCGCTCACCAAGTGCATCACTGAGCCTTGGGCACCCATGACCCTGGCACTGGTTCAGTGGCTGTCTATCCTTGCACCATTTTTGGCAGGTACAAACCACTGCATACCAGAAACACACACAAGACTTGCTGTGCTGCAGATGACTCTGTCGTGTAGCCATCACTATTTGGCCCTTGTTAAAGTCACTCAGATCTTTTCGCGTTCCCATTATCCCTGCTTCCAACACATGACTGTTTACTTGCTTTCTAATATATCTTTCCTCTTGACAGGTGCCATTGTAACTATATAATCAATGATATTCACTTCACTTGTCAGCGATTTTAGTACTGCGGCAGATCAGTGTGTGCTTGTTAAATATTACAACCAAAAACATCCTTCACTGGATATCTACCCAAGCAACTGCCACTTAAATTCAGGCACCAGCATATGCTGCAAAACAATATGTCATATACTGTATATATACAGTATAATACATCAACAGCCACAACTAACCAGTCTGGAGATGCTAAAGGAAAATGTGCCAAAGCTCCAGTACTCTGCGAGGACATCTTTGTGTAATTATCTAGAACATATGGGAAAGTTTCATGCAGCAATGGAGCAAGATCCAATCCAACGCCTACCCCGAATTCTGAGCTACGGGAAGCTCTAATCCAGCCTCAGCCCACTCAGCCTTAACCCATCAGGGCAAGCTCGTTCCATCAGCTGCTATTTCTGTCAGACCCATGCAAGCAGAGACAGGTTGGGCTGAAGCAGAGGCACTGTGGGGTTTTATAAACTCCGTACAGTATAAACGAATCCACAGGGCCCTTTATCATGCTGCTTATGTAACGCTTCTTTGTTTGCCAACAGAGAAGTGCTACAATTACAGAGCGGATAATCAAAAGTGGCACCCAGCATGGTGGTGGACGAAACAAATTTCACACAAATGATGTTAAGTGATAAATGGACAGTAGATCCTGAAATGAACCCACAGAAAATGTCTCACTGAAATCGAGTCAGATTCTGTCAAGTAGTTTGATGATGTGGCTAATATTAAACCCACATGCACTTGAGAACAATATTGTTCTGATGACTAAAAGACAACACGTAACTTACTATCACATTTGTTTTACACATTTTGTTTTCTGGTCCCTCTGGCAAAAAAGGAAATGTTTTTGTGATAAAAAAAATGCTCTGAATGAATCTGTGTGAAAGTTGTTTTCTCTCAAAAGACTTGAAGGCTTAGTTCTGATGAGTCATGATCTCTCCTCTAGATCATTATCTCACTACCTTTACCATTCTGACTACAAACATAACAGAAGTGTCTCCTAACTGTCAGTTAGACAACAACAATTGATAAATAACATTCACTTTCTGAGGGCAGATTCATGTTTTTAATCAAGCCTCTGATTTTAAGGCTGGTAAAACTTTTGTCTGAATTTTTCACCAAGTTAGAAATCTGGAGAATAAAGCACTATACTGGAAGTCAGAGACAGTTTGCAGATATTCTCAGAGTTGACAGATTTCACACACACACACAAGTCCACAAATAATGCATTTTTGCATCAGAAATTATGATAAGCTCAGATCAATGAGGCATATACTGTAGTTCCAAAAAGAAACTTCACAGTTCGCAGCACTTCGACCTCGGCGCAGTAATATCATCACTCCTGAAATCTCCCCTTCCCCCTCTCCCTCTAACTTCCATCAATACAACCAATGTGAGGAGTTTTCAGGAGTGATGATATTACTGCAATTACTGGAATATGGAAAAAAATGGTGGCGTTTTCCTTTTTAGAATGGGATACAATACAAGTACTGTCCAAAACAGAGATCCTCTGACAGGGATATGAGCGAATTTGATCTAAAATAGCAAAGGAAGGCAAATATTAAGCAAAATATATAGCATAAAAAGTGTATTTACCTATTATTACATGAATGTATTTATAGAAATTTAAATTACAATAAATGATGTGTCTCACAGAGACAGCATATCGGCTGCATGCAACTTACTATGAGACTTGAAGAAAAAGAAAGAAATTGTATTCTTAAATCTTTAACAAATAATCGTTCTTTTATATGTCCTTCACAGTTTCCAACCTTTTATGATTTTAATGGTTGTATTAAAGAAGTTCATGTAACTGGTTGAAACCAAAGAAACACACTGGAAACACTGAATGGATGGGACAGGTCTGCTAATGAGGTTGAGGATAAAGTTCACTAATGACCCTGGACAGAAAAAGGGCACGAGGACATTCTGTGGCTCCTAATTAACTGTGGGGGAAAATGATCGCACAGATTTAGCTCCATTCAAAGAGGAAATTGTCATAACCTGAGTATAGGAATGAAGTCATTGTTGCTATCAGGAAAACATGTAAAGCAACCATTTATTCTTGCATTCATTCATTTACCCATAAAGTAACAGCAACAATGCATTTAATGCCAAGATTAAAGTAATTTAAACAAAAAATACTAGACTTCTTACAAAATAGTTGCTAGTTGCAAAATAGTTTGATAGTTGCAAATAAAAAAACCTAAGCTATTAGCTTTAAAAAAGTAAGTATAATATTAACAGTAAAATATGCTGCCAAAGACATATTATAGAAATTGAATATTAGTGACCCTTTGAATGAAATGTGTTTAACCCTGATTTTATTTGCCCTAACATTTATGCTTATTTCAGCTACTATAGCATTTTAATGGTTAAAATCTGATTAAACTGTATTGAGCACAAAATAATGCTACCATAAAATGTGAAAAGCATGTATCAAGCTTATGTGTGGTTTTAAGTCATTGTAATAAGTCCATAAAATATATACTAAACATGCTAAACATTCTAACCACATAATAGTTGTTCACTTTTGACTACTGGATTTTGTTAGCAAGAGTTTTTACTAAAAAATGTTCAGAAAATAATTGAACTTTTGTGTCTTCAATAAGTAATATGACACCTTGTGTATTGTAAAGCTGCTACAGTAGTCACTTTGGATGTGACATTTAAGGGTAAATTCTAAACCAGACAACAAAGAAGAACATCACTTTTCCTGAACTAAGTTAAATCACATTTACTAAATTCCAAGGGGGGAAAAAAGCTATTATAAGCAAGGCTGATTCAGGTGAGCTCATCTGTGAATATGACTGATAATGATAAAGAAGCCTGAAAGAAGAAGCTCATCTAATCGATGCACTCAGAGCCTAGAAAATAAAATGATACTAATGAAAAGTGTGAAACACTGTGGGAAATAATAAATGAGTGGAAGAGGTGACTGAATAGATTTAATGGTGGAGGAAGAAATAATTTTGAATGTAACATGAATCATCCTTTCCGAACTGAAGATATCTGAATATCTGAAGATACAGCTGCCTGAAGTACGGTCCAAGTAGGCCAAAGTGCCCTTCTGAACTCCCCCTCAACATTATTGTGGTCATTTGTTGGAGGTCTGGTGACAATTAGCATGTTTTGGTGCTTCGGGGAACTGTGAGAATTTTAGCTTAGTTTATCACAACAGGAAACATACCGTTATCTACCATCAGTAATCAGGATCACAAGCAGTATACACGTTTTCGATTCTACTAACTAAAGTCAGCAAATGAGCAAAACAGTATCTGAATGGCACAGCTATGAGTAGTGTAGCTATTTTACACACAAATGCTCACCAAGGCTCCATTTATTTGATCAAAAACACAGTAAAAACACTAATATTGCTAATACAATTTAAAATAACTGTTTTTTATTATTAATTTAGCATAATGTAACACTTTAGTGTAAGGACTAAAGCCCTGCATTTCAGCCCGAGCCCGACGGGCCCCGACTTATTTATGCCCCTAGGGCCGGGCTTCGGGCCAATTTTAACGTTATAGCTCACATGCGGGCCGGGGCTCGGGCCTTTTTTGGGTTATCCTTCTATTTATATTTTTAGACATTAATAAAAAAAAAAAATGAGAAGTTGACGTCGACGATAGAAAAACAAACATAGAAAGACATTTCATAACCTCATAACTTTAATAATATGATAATTCAACCCGTTATAATTACACTGACATACTGACATGACAGTCTCACGCACGCACGCACGCTTTTCCGTCAGCGCGACCCACGATTATACTTCACTTATATCCACTTATTGTAGTAGTAGCTATTATAGGTGAGCATTTCTGTGTCTGCACCTGTTGTTGCGGGCCACGCAACAAAGAAGAGAGCACTGGCCGAGTTTGAAAACATTGTGGAGCAGGACGAGGATGACGACGATGAAGTACAGCAATACATGCGCCTCAATCACAACATGGAAGGTGATGGACGAGATGTGCTGCTATGGTGGAAACAGCACGAAACCCTGCTACCGCAACTGTCAAGACTGGCTCGCTCTGTGTTTAGTGTCCCGCCAGCAGCAGCAGCGAACGTGTCTTCAGCGCAGCGGGAAGAGTGATAGAAGAGAGGAGGACTCGGTTAAAACCTTCCAATAAATAAACATTTATTAAACTAACTGTCTGTGTGATATGCTTGAAGTGTTTTATATCTATGGATTTTATTGTAGCCAAGTATTAGCGTTAATTTGAGAGGCTTAATTGATTAAATATGTTTTAGGCTACTCGCTGTCGGCTCGGCTGATTAAAGTTAATCGTCATTTTAAAAAAAAAAGAGTTTTGTTGAGCGGTGCCAGCCCAAGTTATTTTCGGTTCATCTCCAGTTCATTCTAGGGCTGTGTGATTAATCGTAATTGTCATAAAATCACGATTTGAGCGTGCGCGCTTTCTATATTGCTTTATAGCACCATTTTCCGCGGCCCTGACCTCCCGCAGTATGCTATCCGATCCAATCAGAATGCAACGCGCCTAGCGTGAGAACAGAACAGACTGGGCATATGCCTACTCCAGGTTCACACACTGTCTGTGATGCGCCTTTTTTCCGAGCTCATGTTAACGGATCAGAGCGTTCACACTGCATGCGGTAAAAGGCAAGAAATAAAAACGTGCGAAAATAATTAATATCTAGCACATGAGCATAGAGAGAGTTGTGAGTGCACAGGACACAGTTTAAGTGAGAGGAGACACGTTTTAAGTGCTTGCACTCTCTCCGGGCGAGAGAAGCGTGTACAGTATATGAGCATGCGCGTCTGGTTTTGTAACAAAGCAAAGGAAATCTGAGTGTGAGCTGAGAGATTCGCGCTCGCACATTATTTTAATGTGCTTTCGCGTTACATTAATGCGCTCTCGCTGCAGCTTCTGCACCGCTCACACATACTGTATACGCACTGCAGACGTAGTATACGTGTGAACCTGTATAATGTATAACAAATCTATTTCAACACCTGAGGCACCGCTACAGTTAATGAGCTCTATGAACAATGCATGGCAAAAAAAGAAAAAAAGTCCCTGGACACGGGATTTATTTTTTTATTTTTATTTTTTTGCCATAAGTCTATAAAGTTTGTTACACCTTTACTATAGTGATTATTTTGACTTATGTCTGTTGTAGAGACGTTACAACTTTTTGATAAAGCTCTAATTGGTGAATTATTTTGCAGTGGCCCTCTCAAACATATGTGTTGGCTGTGTGGGCCGCGAGTTGAAAAAGGTTGGGAACCCCTGGGAACTGTCCTAGACAATACCTAAATTTAACAACTACCTTACTAACTATTAATAAGCCGTTCATTGAGGCAAAAGTCAAGGTTAATGGTTTGTTAATGGGGAGAATTGGACCTTAAAATAAAGTGTGAATTAATCTATAGAGTCTGTCAGATAAAACAATTTAATAAAAATACAGAAAATTACTTTGCCTCTACAATTGCTTGGGTACTTCAAAACGTATACCAATACCCCCCCCCCCCATACACACACACACACACACACACACACACACACAAAAATGGCAAAGTAGGGTGAAGGAGAGAATGAAAAAATTAGGGAGAGCACTGATAAAACAAATAAAATGGAAAGCACAACTTGATATGTATGTGAGTACTAATACATTTTCTTCCAGTTTCCTTTTCTTCAGTCTGTGCACACTGCTGACAGGACTAAGTGGTGAAGGAATACACCTGGGGTGTCCTGGAAATCTATTTGAAAGCGTAAATGAGGGAATAACAAAGCTTTGTAGAACAAGAAGCCTTTAGATAAGGGCCACACAGCAAGTGGTCCTTGAGGAGAAATGTTTAAACATTTTGACCAAGACAAGCTAGCGGTCATTCATTATAAACTAAATGAGCTTCACTGAAGGCAAATATTCTGTACAAACAATTAAGTTCCAGAGACACAAGGGGGAAAATCTGCATCTCCACAAATCAAAGCCCACAACGAATTCGATTTTCTATATTACATTAAAACCAATTAATTATGGGCACATACTTTATGTAAATGACCGGATGATTTGCGATCAAAGTGAGCCCAGACAACACAGTGCCGGTTAACTCCATCTCTGGAAAATATGCCACTTTCCTACCTGCTATTGACTCACTTTAATCAATAAGGAATTTAGGCAGCAGCTTCAACAATCTTCAGCACAGCAATCCATTAAGACGATAAAATATGTAACAAGCACTTACTGGAGACTGTATAAGACTTAGTGACACCAAGGCAACACTGTTAAAAGTAATAGCATACTACTCTGCTAATCCTACATGGTTAATTCATTTGAACATCCACCATTAGTCAATAAACTCTGAGCAATGGATGGCTGAGAAAAGCATTATGCCACCATTTTGTCAGGGTGCCTACTAGACAGAGGACTCAGAAGCAGAGTAGAGAAAAAGGAGAATCTTTATTCTCGCCACAAAATAACATAAACAATAATAAAATGCTCTGGCGCAAACAGAGATTTCCGAGCTGGCCGGCACACTGCGGACCACTCGCGCTGCCGGATCTCCGAACTACGGATCCTTAGACGGGAAAACAGAAGGTGAGACTGAGACTTGGAACTATACAAAACATGGGCAAAGACAAAACAATCTACTCACGACGACAGACAGAAAAGCAGAGACATATAAGGGAGTCTCCATCCTCCCCTGACACCAGCAGGGCAGACAGGTCAATAACCTGAGCCCGAAACGGTGTGTTGAGGGATTTCGGCACATAACCGTGCCTAGGTTTGAGTATGACCCTTGAGTCATTGGGCCCAAACTCCAAGCACGACTGGCTCACCGAGAGCGCGTGCAAATCACCCACACGCTTCACAGAAGCGAGAGCCAACAAGAATACTGTCTTGAACGACAGATGCTGAAGGCTAACCGATTGGTTAGGCTCAAAAGGGGGACACTTCAAGGCCTCCAAAACCGCCGTGAGGTCCCACATAGGGACTGACGGAGGTCTGGGAGGATTCAGCCTCCTAGCTCCTCTGAGGAACCGGATGACTAAATCGTTCCTTCCCAGACATGGGGACTTGTGACTTGGTGACTTGGACTCGAGTCGACTCGAGTCGCTATTTTTAAGACTTGTGACTTGACTTGACAAAAAATAAAATACTTGAGACTTGACTCGGACTTGGAAGTTAAAGACTCGGGACTTGACTTGACTTGAGACAGGATGACTTGAATGACTTGAGTGTTAATCACATTATGTTTTCAGTTTGAATATAAAATATATAAATTATTTTTAAAAAATAAAATTGATTACTCAGCTGGAGCGCAGGCTGAGAATCGCGTTGTCATGTCATGACATCATCAGTCATGCCCTCTCTACCTTACGCAGACCACGCCCACTTAGATCAGATATCACATTACATCAACATCTCAGCTTGAGGGGTACTGAGGGTCATCGCTATTGTCGTCAATAATTCGCGCCTAAAAACGCGTGGAAATCGCTAGTCGCGCCGCTTTCTCATTGTTTCCAAAGCGCTCGGGCAGTTGCGCCCCTGAGGCGTCGAGCGTGTCGTACCGCGTTGCTTCCATTATGAGCGCGCATACCGGTGGCGCATACATGGTGGGATAGGCCACATCGTGCTCGGCTTGCAGACAAGACTCTCGAATCTTATATTTTGCAAGTGCAATACCTTGTAATAGAGGTAATGACTTACGGATGTACTCTGAGAGAGAGATTGTGTGTGTGTGTGTGTGTGTGTGTGTGTGTGTGAGAGAGAGAGAGAGTGAGAGAGAAACACACTCGTGCTTCACCTGATGAAGGAAACCCAAACTGAGTCTGACTCCAATCACAACCCCAACATTCAGAAACTAATTGACAAAAATCTGAAGTATAATTATGATGAAAAATGAAAAAAATGAATTTGAGCTCCAAACCAAACTCCAGTGTTATTCGGCCCTAAACAGAACCACAAAACTGGCAAATTACTTATCACTAAAGCCGTTAAAAGAAAGACAAATCCTTTCAAAATATCGACTCAGTGATCATGATTTGGAAATAGAGATTGGTAGACATAAAAGATCCTGGCTACCGAGAGAAGAGAGGCAAACACTGTGAGCTGAATCAAACAGAGGATGAGAAACACTTCCTTCTTGTCTGTCCCAAATACAGCACTACAAGAGAAAACATTCTTCCCACAGTTTGAAGCTTTGAATCGTTCATTCTTGTCTCTAAATGACTCGGAGAAACTACTCTATATACTTGGAGAGAATGAGACGGCAGTCACAATAGCTACTAAATATTTATACACCACACACAGCATACGAAAGGGATAATTTATTGTATTCAACTGTTTTATTTTATATTCTTAATTCTATATAATTACTATTATTAATATTAGAAATATTATCTGCTGCTGCTATTTTTATTGTATTTTATTGTAATCATATTTTATTCTGTATCTAAATGCTAAATTTGGCAATACTGTAACTCAAATGTCATGCCAATAAAGCAACTTGAACTTGAACTAGAGAGAGAGAGAGGAGAAATGTAAGAAAGTTTAATGTTGTATGTAAACTGTGTTTGAGGGGAAGTTGTGGCCTAATGGTTAGAGAGTCGGACTTGCAATCGAAGGGTTGTGAGTTCGAGTCTCGGGCCGGCAGGAATTGTGGGTGGGGGGAGTGCATGTACAGTTCTCTCTCCACCTTCAATACCATGACTTAGGTGTCCGTGAGCAAGGCATCGAACCCCCAACTGCTCCCCAGGCGCCGCAGCATAAATGGCTGCCCACTGCTCCGGGTGTGTGTTCACAGTGTGTGTGTGTGTTCACTGCTCTGTGTGTGTGCACTTCGGATGGGTTAAATGCAGAGCACGAATTCTGAGTATGGCCGAATGTCATGTCATGTCACGTCGTTTGAGAGAGAGAGAGAGAGAGAGAGGTGTTCAGAGAGAAGTCTGTTGGATGTTTAGCTGTTATTTGTTTTATGGACTCAATGTTGAAAATGTAAAACATTTCTGATTCCATGATGTATTTTACTGAACATGAGTATTTACAATGCAAATCCAAATTATTTTAATTTACTGTTACTTATATCTTGTCTTTAACTTTATTAAGATCAGATTCTGCAGGTAAAATTACAATAATAAGGTGACTTGACTTGGACTTGACTTGACTTACTACAGGACTTGACTTGACTTGACATAACTTGTGACTTGACTTGACTTGACTTGCCCAAGAAAAAAATACTTGGGACTTACTTGAGACTTGAAGGTTAAGACTTGAGACTTACTTGAGACTTGCACATGTGTGACTTGGTCCCATCTCTGTTCCTTCCTATTGACTGACGGGACGCCGTTTCAGAAATGCCGCGATGGCCACCACATAAACTTTGAGCGTGGATGGGGCTCTGCCCTTATCCAACAGCTCCTGTAGGAAGGAGAGGACCTCCGTCACCTCACAACTAAGGGGTGAATAACCTCGAGCTGTGCACCAGCTGGAGAACACCGACCACTTCGAGGCATACAGATGTCGTGTCGACGGAGCTCTAGCCTGAGTGATAGTATTTAGCACTCCCACTGCGAGATCAGCGGGTAACCGTTGAGCGCCCACACATGGAGGGACCACAACTCCGGTTGAGGGTGCCAAATCGAGCCCCTGGCCTGCGAGAGGAGGTCCCTCCTCAACGGTACCGGCCACGGGGCGACATCTGCTAACTGCATCAAATCTGGGAACCATGGTTGGTTCTTCCAAAGAGGTGCTACAAGCAGTATTGAACATCTCTTTTCTCTCACCCGTTCTATCACCTGCGGAAGGAGGGAGACGGGAGGGAACGCATAAAGCGGGCAGCACGGCCATCTCTGTGACAGCGCGCTTTCGTTCTTGGAAAAGAACGCAGGGCAGTGAGCGTTTTCGTGGGATGCAAAGAGGTCCACCTCCGCCATGCCAAATCTCTCGCACAACAGCCGGACTGTTTGCGGGTGTAGAGACCATTCGCCCGTAGGAACATCGCCTCTGGACAGCCTGTCTGGACCCAGATTCTGCAGTCCAGGCACATGCACTGCTCTCAGCGAGCGCACGTTGCGCTGAGCCCAAACCAGGAGGCGTTCCGTCAGCCTGCACAGGTTTCGGGACCCGAGACCGCACTGGCGATTTATGTACGACACCAACGACATGTTGTCCGCACGGACTACGACGTGGTGATCCTTGATATGGGGACAAAAGCGCGTCAGCGCGTTCTCCACTGCCAGCATTTCCAGGCAGTTGATATGATGGAGATTTTCCCGTTCTGACCATAGGCCAAAGGACGGTCTGCCTTCGAGCAGCGCTCCCCATCCCGAAGTGGAGGCGTCCGTCGACACCATTTTCACACTCGGGGAAGTCCCCAGGCTTACACCTGATCGGTACCAGCCGTTCGCTGTCCAAGGTGCTAGAGCCGCAACACAGCTCTGATCGACCTTGAAATGCAGCCGGCCAGACGCCCACGCTCTACGCGGCACCCGAGCCTTCAGCCAGAACTGCAGGGGGCACATGCGGAGCAGGCCCAGCCGCAGAACCGGAGATGCTGAGGCCATGAGACCCAGCATCTTTTGACAGTGTTTGAGCGACACGGTCGCGCCACAGCAGAAAGAACTCGCTGCGCGCTGAATGCCCATCGCGCGCTGTGGTGACAGCCGCGCCGTCATGGAACACGAGTTCAGAACTATACCCAGAAACAGGATCGTCTGACTGGGGTTCAGCGAACTCTTTGCCCAATTGACACTGAGGCCGAGCTTCTCGAGGTGATCGAGTAAAACGGCCCTGTGGTCCACGAGCTCCGCTCGTGATCGGGCCAGAACCAGCCAGTTGTCCAAATAATTCAGCACTCATATGCCTCTGAGTCTGAGAGGAGCGAGCGCTGCATCCATGCACCTCGTAAACGTACGAGGAGCCACGGAGGACTGTAAACTGGTATGCCTGGCCCTCGAAGGCAAATCTCAAATATCGCCTGTGCTTTGACGCTATCTGTATTTGAAAATACGCGTCCCTCAGATCTATTGACATGAACCAGTCCCCTCTGCGAATCTGCGCGAGGAGTTTCCTGGTCGTAAGCATTTTGAAACTGCGTTTCATCAATGCCTTGTTCAGCTGTCTTAGATCCAGTATGGGCCTGAGACCCCCGTCTCTCTTGGACACCAGAAAGTATCTGCTGTACAGCCCCCCCCCTCGCTTTGAGCTTGAGACACAGGCTCTATACCGACATCTTTCGGCCCGAAGTATGTGTGCTACTTCTGTTTTGACCGTAGTTTCGACGCGCTGAAAAGCGCGGAGGGCGTCGAAAAAATCTGTAGCGAGTAGCCTCTCTTTATAATGCCTAGCACCCAATCCGAAACCCCTGGAAGCGCTGACCATGCATCTGCATGAATGGCTAAGGGCTGGATGCGAAGCGCACTCTGTTGACCGGGCAACGGCGGCGCTCGGGTGTGCTGCGCATTTGAGGCGGGGAGCGCGCTGATCACAGCGGGGAGATCGCTCCTCCTCGACCACGTCCCGGCGCTTAACCGACTGGGGGAAGGCTGAGCAGGTCCCGTGGGACTCGATATGTCTGCGAGTAACTGTGGGCTGCATATGCGCACATTTACCACTTTCAACTCGCTGTCTGCCTGTGCAGAGCGTACGTGCACGGGCCTCGTTTTTACAGAAGCCACGCGCTGTATGTGACATAGTGTATGTGGGCACTGGGGAGTGGGCACGTTTACTATGCGGCGCGCTCGACCGATCTGTGTCGATCTTATGTGCGCGAGCCCTGTGTGCAGGGCTGTGCTTACATGTGGAGATGTGGAGGCACTGAGGAGTGGGCATCGTCACTGCATTTATAGCACCATCGGCCGTGGCCGGACGAGCGTGCACGGGTTTTGTTTTTTACAGAAACCACATGACGCGTGTGACATAGTAATTGTGGGCACTGAGGGGTGGGCACGCTTACTATGCAGTGTGCGCGATCGACTTGAGTCGCTTTTATGGGCGCAGGCCCTGTGTGCAGGGCTGTGCTTACATGTGGAGATGGGCACTGAGGAGTGGGCATCGTCACTACATTTATAGCACCATCGGCCGTGGCCGGACGAACGTGCACGGGTTTTGTTTTTACAGAAACCACATGACGCGTGTGACATAGTGATTGTGGGCACTGAGGAGTGGGAACGTCTACTATGTAGTGCGCGTGATCGACTTAAGTCGCTTTTATGGGCGCGAGCCCTGTGTGATCCAGCGATGCGTGAGCTTCGCTGAAGAGATGAAAAATCAGGTGAGTCAGCCTTTTCGAGCTCCTTTTATAGGTTGGGCCACACCCGTTTCGGCGGGAAGTGGCAAGAAGGGCGCGAAGCGCCCTTATTGGTCTGATGTTGCATCAGCCCGCGCTCGATAGGCTGTGCAGTTGCCGCAGAACAAGCCAATGAGCGAACGAGCCGTCTCGCCTATGGCTATGTACTGCTGCAAATGCGCTTTACAAAAATACAAAATTAAGGATAATTTTTTGCTTCAGTATTTCGTGAAAAGAGAGACTAAGCTAAGACGCAGTACGAGAGAGCTCTCGTAAGAGAACTGCGTTATATTGTGAATGAGAAAAAGAAACAAATGTCACCAAAGTAGAACAACACGTAAGCATTATTTGAGTAGATAAAACACTGGTTCTCTACCTTTTTGATTGCAAGGTCCCTTCTTGTCCACAACAATACTCAAAGGCCTAACACTCTGGAGGTCAATTCACACGAAAAAGAGTTCTCACCTAACGCAAAAAAAAATTCTCATGACTTTCCTGGTTTACTGGGTAAAGAGTAAGGATAACCTCTTTGCATGTGAAATGAGTAACAAACAATTACTTACAGGTTGTTGTTTTCCTGTCAGATCATTCAGATTTTAAATAGCATCCTAAATAACATGCTCTTGGCAAAGTTTGGAGACCTTCTCCCACATCTACAGCAGCACATTATTAGCTATATACCACATGTAATAATAACATATTGTCATCTGGTAGTAAAAGTGTTTAATCCACTTCTGTCTCATTACTTCACATATGACCCCTTCAGTTTTTAATCCGTTATCAAGTGACTTTCCATAGTGAGTGAATTTCTCTACACAGATATCAACACAGATATCTCTGTCCACCTACAAGCCATCAAAAATTAATGCCTTATGTAATCTTACACAGTTTCTGGAGCTGTTTCCTTCACTATGGCAACCTTAAGTGGAGTTCACTTGTGCAACTACAACTAAACAAAACATATCTTGCATTCGAAATATCTAGGACACTGAATTAATGAGAACACCACAGAGCAGCTTTGATTTCCAATTAAAAGCTTTACTTCTAGTAATACATGATTTATATATGGCAGATCAACTCCAGAAGGGGGGCACTTTAAGGAAATTTCCCAAAACAAATATATAAGCCCCATAATTCTGAGTTGATAATGTTCCATATTTTCGTTTCTATTCATTTCTGCCCTAATACTGTGGTTCTGTAGATCCACGAGTGGGCCCTGAGGGAGCCGCCATCTATAATAGACTCCTGCCTCTGGCTACTGTGACTATTATAAACCTCCATTAAACCCCTCCAATCCCAATGTATCCACCCCTGACCCAGAGGCTCAGAGCACATGCCTAACCCACTTTCACCCTTCCGGAACCAGCTGCAGTGAGGAGGGCCAGCAGGTGGTGCCAGGGCGAGAGGACTGGTCTGGCTAATCCAGAGATGGACAGGCTCCAGATGGACAGACCGGGGTCGGTATGTGTTTGACCTGGGTGTGTGCAGATCCAGACCAAAGGGAACAGCTTATCATCACATGCTTTGGTTGTATCATGCAATATGAAGGACACCTTGGAGATCAAGAGGGTGTAGCTCTTCGTTGGAGCCATATAGACTTTTCTAATGAGCAAGAGAGTAGAGAAGAGCGAAAGCTGATGAAACTGCGAGAGGAAAAAGCATTAGAGGAGGGTGAGGCTGCGGGAAGCAGGAGTCAAGCTAGCTTCTGCTCATGTCCTCCCACTGTCTTGTCCATGATATTTGGTGTAAATCAATGCACAAAAGAACCTGCTTGTTGACATTATGTTTGTCGAGAGAGCATTTGCCATGAAAAGCTCCTTTTCAAACAAAATATAAAAAATGTTATGCTCTAAACATAAAAGTACCAATTGTGTCTAAACACTAATTTCTATGGTATAGTGACCAAGATAAAGTAAACCTTTTGAAAGCAATTTGACACTTTAAACAAATATTATATTATGTATATAAATATTCCACCAAAGCCTTTGCATAATTTGCATCTCTGTTGGGAAAACAACTGGTAAAGGCTAGCTGATTAGAAATATCTTTGCTATGCCAAGATCTGACTCCTACACTGCACTGCAACATTAAACAATGGTTGCAGATATAGCAGAATTCGCATCTCATCTCATCTCATCTCATCTAGAATTCACTCTTTTTGGAAAACGTACAAAAAGAAATTGAGAAAACATATGATTACCTCTAGCACTTAACTATTATTTGTACTTAGTGATAAGTGTTTAGACAAAGCTCCTATATTTTGTATATATATTTGTTTACTGTTTCATGCAGAGGTTTGGGCACCCCTCTGCAGCTGCATAATAATGGTCTCTTTCTGAAAAGAAAGTGAAAAATAGGCTTGGTACCCTCTCATTTGTCGGGATTTGAATACCTGTGGTCACTTAATGTGACTGACTGCAACACAAAATCCATTTGACTGACTCAATGAACCTTAACACTGCAAACACAGGTGCAACCAATAATAAAAAAGGATATTTAAGGTAGCTGACTGTTAGTAGTGCCTCTCCATGATCTCTACAGTAGTAACATGGGAACCTCAAAAGAACTCAGTAATGACCTAAAAACTATGGTGATTCATTAACATGAATTAGGAAAATGATACAGAAAATTATAACAAATGTTTAAAGTCTTAATCTCCACAATGAGAAATCTAGTAAGGAGATTAAAGGCCACAGGAACAGTCCTTGTGAAGGAAAGATGTGGGAGGCCAAGAAAAATACCTGAAAGGCAAAGGCGAAGAATGGTTAGAAAGGTCAGGGATAAACCACAGACCACCTCCAAGAGCACCAATCATCTTGCTGCTGATAATGTCATTGTATATTATTCCACAGTCCAGCACACTTTGCACAAGGAACAACTCATTGGAAGGGTGATGTGGAAAAAGTCTTTTCTGCATACTGCCAACAAGCAGAGTTGTATGCAAAGGCGCATCATCAGTAATGTCCTGTGGACAGATTAAACTAAGATTTAAGATTTAAAAGAGTTATTTGGTCAAAACAAGAGGTGCTTTGCATGGTGGAAAAGAACACAGCATGCCCGGAGAAGAACCTGCTCCCTACTGTGAAATTTGGTGAAGGGTCCATCATGCTGTGGGACAAGCACAGGTACTTGAGACCTTATCAGGGTTGAGGTTTCATGGATTCCAGCCAGTATCAGCAGATTCTTAAGTACAATGTTCAAGAATCAGTTAAGAGGCTGAAGTTATGCCAGGGTTGGTTGTTTAAGCCGAACAATGATACAAAAAGGGCGATGTGACGAAATTGCGTAATTCACTTATAAAAATGCAATTTACAGTTTAATGCAGAATGTCATCGAATTTGTCGAAATGTGGATGAATTCATCAAAAGTCATTACACTTAAATCTGTAAATACTGTATTAAGCCTCAAAATTAAATATGAATACTGTGTTTACTGCATGTCTCTGTATGTATCTCTTAAATTTACCCATTAAAAAAGGAGTCTTGAAAATTTTTAATGGAAAAACAAAAATGGAATCCCCAAAAAATTAAATGAAAAACGGAATTTGAAAAAAAAAAAACTGAATTTTGGAAAAAATGGAATTTATAGATCCCTAACCAAAGCATTGTTCCAATCTACCAAGGAATTTATGCTCAGATACAATCTTCTAGAATGGCCATCCCAATCCCCAGACTTAAACATTGTCAAAAAACTATTGATTGAAGACGGCTGTCTATGCTTGGCAGCCATCAAACCTGACTGAACTGAAGAAATTTTGCAAGGAAGAATGGTCAAAACACCTGCAGACAAAACTCAGGGACTTATCAGTGGATATAAGAAGCGTATACAGGCTGTTATTTCAGCAAAAGGTGGCTCTACTAAATATTGATGTCATTATTCCATTGGGGTGCCCAAGTTTTTGCACCTGTCTGTTTTTATGATTCAAACTGCATTGTATCTCTTGATTCAATAAATGTTATTTCAAACTGAAATGTTGCTGTTTCCATAAGTTAGAAATTATATTAAAATGAAGTTGCTGCTTTGAAACCTCCGCGGATTATAAATTGAAATTATGATAATTATCAGGTTTGCCCAAATTTTGCATGAAACTCTATAAAAAAATATGACCTATACATTCACCTCTCACCTAAAATAATTAGTTTTTAAAACTGTAAACTGATATAAATTACTATATAAAAAAGCTAACATATTTAATGAGACAGTTAATATAAATAAATACAGTAAATAAATAAAATCAGGTATGTTTGCATTACCAGGAGTCATGTGACTTTTAAATCACAAACTTAATCTTTTTAATGGAATATTGTAGTGTTTATTACAAACGATTTATACACACATTATTTTATTCATGCACCCTTGTCATTTTTAAATAAAAAATATTTACTTCCCCTCACAACATCATCTCTACTCTGATGACTTGCTCCAAAAACCTGTCACTCACAGCTGTCAACAACTGTTGAAAAAAACAAGTCCCGCCCTACATATTCTCTCATCCGAGAAGCCATTTTACTCAAATATATATTCCACAATACAGAAGATGATCACAACTTAAGTTTCATGTTGACTTTAATACTGCATGAGTTCATTAAGAACTCTACAAGTAACCTGCCTCTACTTTTGAATGTGACAGTGTCTTAAAAATACTGTGAGACACTACTTTTGTAGTCACTGTGGTTAAATGCTAAATGTAAAAGAAATATGTTAATATAAAAAGACACAACCATTCAGGTTTGTCTGGCATGCTGTTTAGCACATCCATTTTCAAAAGAAACAAAATGCAGGCCTCTACATAGAATGTTTCAAGGCATTTTATTCAGTTGCACAGTGTGAAGAAGCTAGCATCATGTAACACAATATTCAGGCATTAACAGCACTCAGATCAGGATGCTGAGTCTGACAAGAAACTACAGGTGAGGAAGGTCGCAGTGACCCGGAATACAGCAAAGCAGCAGGGGAAGCACCGTGACAGGCAATCTATCCCCACAGACCAACACAGCTCCAGTGAAAAAAAAACACGGCTGGGTCTGACACATATTGTGCACATGAATACACAGAGAGAGAGATAAAGAGAAAAGGCCTAAGAAAAGAAATGTGTTAGAGAGGGGGATGTGAGAAAGATCAAGAAAATGTGTACTGAATACTCGCAGCTCAGGATATCATGCTGAAATATCATGTGCAAAAGCATTACTGTAACTGTTTGAATTCAAGGATGTTACATGAAAGATCATAAGAAATAAAAGGCAAAGTTCATAGTGAAAACAGAAATAGTAACCTGGAAATATGTCCACATAAACTGAAAACTTTTGACAGGTAAGGCCAGAATGTAGGAAAAGAGGAGGAATAGAGTTAAGCCTTTCAGACAAACGAACAGGCAACAAGGAATAAAGGCTTCCAGAGTGACAAGTGAAACTGTATGACCAAGACAGGTGAAACAGAGAGAGAATGAGAGAGGAGATGAGATGAGAACAGAAAGACAGAGAGAGGTAGGGCTGGCAGACATCCAGCATGAGAGCGACTATAGCACTGTTGTCAATTTTTGATGTGCATGTCATGAAAGTGTGCTGCTTTTGACACCCTTTTTTTTTTACATTCCTACATTTCCCTTATTTGAATGTCAATTAACACAGTTATCTCAAACAATTGCAATTAGATCAAATAAATAATTGTGACAAGCCTAGTCTAAGTTTCATTGCAGTGTTAACATACATTAAAAAAGGCCGAACTGCTTTGAGACTCATAAAACTGGAGGATGACTAAAATGAAAGCGAATGGGGATTTGCTTTTTGCAGCAATGATTACAACAAAAGCAGCATGAATCTGGAGATATGCAAGGTTTTATGTCTCATCTGCATTATCTCACTTGCGCAGAATATCCCAGAGGAAAACTGTGAATCAGAAATTGCTCTTTTATAGTTCAAAAAAACTTAATAGGTTTCTCAATAATTTTGTTTTGATTAAGCATCAAATGGTTCTCTTAAAATTCCTTATTAGAAACAAATCGGATCATTGTTGATGTGCAATGAGTAAAGAGCAATAAAATGATGCATAACAATTTTGAAAATGTGAACTGAAAATAAAAATGTTGGTAATGGAAAAATCTGATAGGATTTCATATTGAAATGAGAAATTAGAATTTGTATACTTGTAAATATAAGTGCATTAAAACTTCCATATAATTTACTCACCCTTATACAGTTCTAGATTTATAAAACTGATTTATTAAATTGAAAACAAACAAATATTTATTGAAAAATAAACCATATAATGCCTGTGTATGGGCATCTCTTATTTTGTTTCACATGGTTGGCATTGATATCAACTCAAATGACTGTTGGCCGAAAGTAATGATTTATAGTTAAAAAAGTTTAAAACTGAAGTTATATTCTTTCTCTGTCACACACACAAACACACATTTCAGTTCGGAAAACACTGACTTTTTGAGTTGCCAACTTTAGAGGTCTTATACAATTGCATTATATGGGCTCACAAAGATGGATTATTTTTTGTTTGTGTTCACCTGAAGAAAGAAAGTCAGATACATCTGGGAGGACATGGGGGTGAGGAAATCACAGAATCTCATCTGATTGGCTGTGCATGCTGCCCCACATGACAAACACCTCAGCTTTTTCCTGCACGGCTGCCATCTTGCCACACAAAATAAATTCAAGAAGCCATTACAAAGACTTCAGGTTTGAACTCAGTAGATGTTACCACTCGAGTGTGATATTGCTTTTTTACCGCAGTTCAAAAAACAAGAAGTTAATATCAAGTAACCGACCTTTCGAAAACAATATTGTCAGGTATTTTGTGTATTTTTGAAGTGGCAGCAAAAACAGTTCAGTTACAAAGTTGCAAACCATTGAATTGGAACACAGATAATGTTTGCACAATATCTCTATCAGGTACATTAAACCAAAAAAGGCTAGAAAGGTATTTCTATGTATATAAGTGATGATCAGAGGAAATGATGGAAAGAAAGAGAGACGAACTATGAAGGAGGTGAGACAGGGTCAGTCCACCTGCTGGGTAGTTGTACATCAAGCACATGAATTAATAATTCTAATGCCAAATCCAAATGAGACTGTATCTGTATTAGACAGAGAAGAATTTAGTAGGGATGCACCGAATTTTCGGCCACCGAAAATTTTCGGCCGAAAATGGCCCAAAAGTGCATTTTCGGTTTTCGGCCGATAGACTTTTATCACCGAAACAACACGGCCGAAATGTTGTGATGACGCAAACAGAAACTGCGACCTGCACGTGCACCTGCATAGCGCAGACCACGAGCTCCCCGTGACATTCACTTCACACCAGTGAGAACATTCTCTCTCTTCTTATTCTTTTATTCGCAGCACTAAAGCGTCTCCTAACAAAGAGATTAAGACGGACCACGAAGTGAAAACAAAGCAAAGTACAGTCTTATAGAGTCTGTTAGCACACGTCTCACTGAGATCTTTTCGATTCTTCTGCACTTCATCGCGAATGTGCTTGATCCGCGTTATAAAGACCATTACTTGGATGCGGAAATTAGGCAGCGCGCACGAGAAATGATCCAGGCCGCGCTGGGTGCGGAGAACCCGCGTGGAGACGGAGAAGCGCCAAGCGCAGGAGACTGAGATCAGAGCGCAGAAAATAAGACTCGTCTCTGCACCAGATGAGGGGCATGCACCCTCGGTGTCTGATATATTCAGTGGAATTCTGCAAGAAAGTGCCTCAAATAATAATACGTTGGCTATATTGTTCTTAGGCTACTATATATGTGACATATATATATATATATACATACACACATATACATACATAATATCAGATTGTAGCCATATTTCTGCTAGATTTCTGCTTTAATTTGATAAAAATGTTTATTTATGCCCAGGCCCTATTTAAATACACTCTCTCAAATATTTCTCAAATGTCAGGCAGATGACAAGCTCAACTGCTCAACAGCTAGATGGTTATCTGTCTGAAGTCCCCATCCCCAGAAGTGATAACAGTCTTGCCTATACTGGAGAATTAATGCACTTTCTAGTCCTACAGAGAAAAATTTCAAATGCACTTCTAAATGCACTTTGTTTTTATGAGAGAACAGTTCATTTTAAAACCTTTCTGCAGGCCAGTAGGCCTGTACATTATTATTTAATATACACATGAGTGGGATAAATTTTTAGTTTGAATTTTATTTTATACTGTGCATTGTTGCAATGTGCTTAATAAATATTTGCATAATTTCTAATTATGTATTTTTATGTTTTTTTTAAAATAATTTATGTAATTGTAATTATCTTTGAAACTAATATTAATTTATGCAATTGCAATGTCTTAATTTTAGTAAAGTTAGTACACGGTCATAGCAATAAATGCAATGGTACTAATAATTGGCATAATTTCTTTCGGTGTTTCGGTTTCGGTTTTCGGCCTTGGTTTTCTCTTTTTCGGTTTTCGGTTTCGGCCAAGAATTTTCATTTCGGTGCATCCCTAGAATTTAGCAAATTAATTAATCCTGAGAGTAGCTCTCATTAGCGTTCTTCTCTCTCTTCCACTATTCTGAATTGCAGGGATGTGCCATTTATATCCCTATTGATACCGTAAGTGCAGCATAATCAATAACAATTCATAAATACTGTGTAACTGCCAGACTGGATTTTCAGTTCCCCAGAGACTTTCTTATTGGTGATTAAACCAGATTATTTAGCAAATGGCAGCATTTTTCCATTATATAGGCTGGTGTTCCTCAACTAGTGGACAACAGATCTGTTCTTATAAGGTTAGGCAGGGAGAAAACAATGGAACAATCAAAAAAATGCTACAAATTATCTGTGTTTTTGTATGTTGGTGCAGTCTTTGCCACATGAGAGAACCCACTAAAATGCTACTTGATTTGTTCTTTATTAGCCGTTGGATGGGTGATAAAGTAACATCTTCCTCTGTGTACTTCTAGTTTATTTGTATCTGCTACAAATAAATGATATATTTAACTGACATGAGTAATAGCTGTTAATATGCCAAAAATATCTGATTTCAAAGCTTTATACCAAACCTTTTTAGTATAAAGAGCCAAACGCCTGCCTGCCTCCCCGTCAAAGAAAAAGAGTTCCTATTGTGCTTGTTCCTAATTTGTTTGCAAAACCAATAACTTGTTTAAACTCAAACTTTCCACTGCATGCCTATATGAAATATGACTCAAACTGCATTGAACCATTTTTCATAATGTCACATTTTTGCATGTTTTCACATATACATACAATCATTTGGTTATGGTTTGAAGAGGAAACGTCCGATAAACCCCATTTAGGAATTTAACACATCGGGTACATACCAGTTTCTTCAAATTCACCATCAAACAAATCCTGCAGCCTGGGGTGTTTCATCATTCACTTCACACTATATAGGCTTGAGAAAACACTTCTCTCTGGTCTTTTCACAGGATGCTGCCTGATACTGCTGTTGTTCTCCAGCTATTAGCTATTTAAAAAAAACAAAAAAAAAACTGACAGCTGTCTCTGTGAGGAAAAAAGAAAAACAAACATCAGGAATTCCCTGGTCTCCCACCCTTTTTCCTCTCCTTCTCCTTCTCCACCCCTCACTCCTCTTTTATCTCTTTCTTTCCAGCACTCCTTTTGTGCCATTCATAACATCCCTCTTAAGTTCCAACCAGACGCTTTTAGAAACCAAACACTATCCCAAGAATAAACACAGTCCCTTGTGCAAACAAAACACTAAAAGATTTTTTACAACTGGCTCGCATTTATCAAAAACACTAAAATATTTCAAATGCAAAAAACAGCTATTTTACCTGAGCCTGACTTTTCGATCCCATCACGAAGCTTAACGCACCAACTTTAACAGAAGATTAAACTCCCTATTCACACAAGCTTCATGCCACACACGTGCCACGGAGGACTCCATCTGCAGTACATTCATAAGAGGCATAGCTTAAAGGAAAGCTTCAAGAGAGGATGGAAGAGAGCATACATACAGACAATCTTTGTCCCACAGAGAAGAGAGAGAGTGCTAACATCCAGCCACAGAGATGTAGATTCCTCACACTGCTGCCGCTGCCACTGCTGAGTCTGCCTCTGGTTGCTGCCCTATATGAGCGGGATCCCGCCTCACACACAGATACAGACACACACACACACACACACACAGTCGCACACATATGCATACAGTGCACGTAGCAACTAGCAGAAGAGACAGAGTGCAATTCAACTCAACTTCTCAAACATCGCTCAGTGTCTACAAACACCCATGAGACTGCTGATTCTGATATACAAAACTATGGGCTTCAGGACACTGAACTGTAATTCGTAAAACAGGTGCACACATAAAGTGTAAAGTGGTGCTTCTCAGGACCCTGGGGAATGAAGTTTAATCAGCTGCTGTAGCGCATTCAAGGGTCAGAGAGCCACTCTGTCTGCAGTGTGAGAGAGGACAACTGTCAGCGTTTTACCATTCCTGTTTTACCATTTCATTCTGTTGCCACTCTTTCTTTTTCCTATACCACATACATGTATATTGTTTCTTCATCTCTGTAAAACCCACATTTCCACTCAATATCCTCTCATCTTTTCTTTTTAATGAATGGTTTACCCAAAATGCATGGTTTTATCATTGCAGCAAAGAGAATGGCTTTTTTTAATGCAAATTATTTTAGGTTAAATGTAAGCCACTGACAAATGATCCTACTTGATCTTTTTAAGACAACAATTATATGAAGTACCATTGTATTCTTTATGGTTTTTCTTTAACTTAATAGATGCAAATCAAAAGGGAATATTATTTATTACAAATCACTAATAAATCTGGCATCAATGTCAAATCAGGTCTAGATGATGTAATTCAGTCTTTTGAATGACCATCAGTCATCACTAAAAATGACTAATTGGTATCTTTTGCTTGTGATGTAGCAATCTTGTCTGGGGCAGTTCACATTACCAGTGGATGAAGCCTCACTCATCTCTTCACTAAGGATTCCCTCAGAAACTCACTGCAACATCACAAGGACAGGGATTCTCAGAGAGCCCATCTCCACTAAAGTACTCTTATATAAAGCAATGAAATTTTCATCATGTGGAACTCAAGTGTCCTCTCTGAATCCCCAAATGTCAGTGCAGCTCTCTCCTACGATAACAAGCAGCAGATGCTTTCAGGGTCAAACAGAGAAGTACTCTACAGAACGTTACCTCACATATCTTACAGAAGCCTAAACCATTAGGTCTGAAAGGAAGTAAAATAATGGAAAAATTACACACATATCTGGTATTTTGACATAAGCATCAATAACACCCAAGCACTGGTAGTCCTGGCACATCCACCATATGGCTCATTAAGTCAGGAAGATCAGGGGGAAACACCCTGTAGTGTGGAACGCAGGAAACATTGGCACTGATCATCACTCCTGTGGTTCTCACCAGCTCACAGTTGCATCAAAGCCCAGCTTGGAAAACCATTCTTGTGTTATTGTTGTTCGAACAGTCCATCTTTTTAGAACGGATAGTTTTAATACTGATAAATTTCCCTGTATATTACGGGACAGTAGTCATAAATAATTGAATACACCTGCATTCAGTCAGACTGTAGGGTGGACTGAAAGGTCTGCTGAAGCATTAAGGTGGCAATGCCCAAATACTTGTCCTTTTAACACCTAATGTGGCCCAGTGTCCAAAGGCGCAGGCTATATAATTACCTGGGAGCACAGCCAATGAAACGGGGAAATTGTGCAATGATTGGCAGAGAAAGAGAGAGATCAGATAATCAGAAGACAGAAGGTCATAAAGAGATACTGTCATGTAATTCTAAGTCATAATTCATATTCTCATCATACATTTAATTGAAGGATTATGGAGAAACATGTTTTTTAAAAATAATTCATATTTATTTTAGGGAGGATGAAGGACTCACACAATGTTACGTCTTGTATGATCTCACATTTTCAGAAACAAGGGCAGACGAGGATCACAAGGTAAAATGTGGTACAAATTTTTTTTGAAAAGATTGAAAGATTGAAGTACGCACGTTTGGTGTGGCTAAAATAAAAATGCGTTGAGTCTATCAATATAGGAATATTCATGGTTAAAACTATCTGTCATGATTATGCACTTTTTATACTCCATTAGTTCATTAGTACTTTCTTATTTTATGCATTTTATTTTCTTATTCATTTAGTTCTGTTATTTCCTCATTTTGCTTTTACTATATTTTATTGCATGACATTTAACGTGTAAGGTTTCTGTAAAGCACTTTGCAAACAGCAATTTAAAAGGCGCTAAATAAATAAAGCTTTACTTAAGCTCTATCAATCTATTTTGGTGATTATTCCACAATTTTTTATACATCTTTGATAAATGATGTAAAAACAAAGGAAAAACATGCATATTTACAAAGGAAGTGAAAATGGGTGGATAGTTTGATCCATGAGTTTATAGCAACACAATCTCAGGAGAAAATCTAGCTCATCTGCATTCGGTTTGGCAGTTTTGTATGAGAATCTGTGAAATTTAGAAAAAAAGTAAATATGAAGGTCCACCCCTTAACCAAGACCTCAGATGGGCGTAAGCATCATACAAAAACACATGAATGAAATTGTACAAATTATACAAATTTATCACCAATTTACCAAAATGTTAGTTAGTTAGTTAGTTAGTTAGTTAGTTAGTTAGTTAGTTAGTTAGTTAGTTAAGTAAGTATGTAAGTGTAAGTGCAATACTGTACATTAATTTTAGTTTGGACACAAATGGACAAGCTGAAACAATTTCCTGTGGTAATCGACAGGATGCCACAGATGATGTCAAAACAGCTTAAGCTGTATTTAACCCAGAATATTCCTTTATAATGGTGTATACATTATGTGAACATTGTACTGCTGCACATACAAGCACAAAATCCTTCTCCTTTATGAGCGAAAATGTCTTAGCCATTCATATGCACACCCACACAAACAGTCAGTGCTCGTCTGGAGTTTCACAGCAGGTAGGAGTGCACAATTCATCAACGTAACCAGTGCATTTATATAGATTTGTATTACAAAAACAAATGCAGAAAGTAATGCAAAGTAGTTCCAGCATATGAGATTCTTTACTTGCAACAATAAGCCTTTCCAAACCCATTAAAACAGACATGTACACAACACATAAGCTTTGTTCACACTGTCAGCCCAATCCAATTATATGTGTATCTGATTGGAATCCATCTAAATGACTCACTGTACACACTGTGGATCGAAACTGTTCAGATCTGATTTGTGTGTCCTGTTGCAGTGGGGGGGTTTTTTCAGAATGTCTGTGTTGGTTTTTTATGCCAGTGACTTGGTATGTCTATGCCAAAAACAATAATAGTAGCAATACAGTCTGCAATACAGATGTTGTCTTAAAACATGATGATGTGTCGCTGTTGATAGCCTAGTGGTTAATGTGCAGATATATAGTGCTATGCTCACGGTGACCCGAGTTCAATTCCCATTTTGCGGTCCTTCGCAGATCCTGTCTCCTCCCAATAATTTTCTGTCTGCTCTCAACTGTTCTATCTAATAACACTAGAACCCTGCAAGCACTCTTTGGAAATATAACATCCCTTTCCATAATCGTGAGCTTCTTCGTTCAAAATAAATGTAAAGACAGTTAATAATGTCCTAAGTTTTATCATCAGTTCAAGCCAAAAGAGGAACAGAGTCGCGTGACAGACACAGTGATGAAACTCGTACGTGTTTGCAGTACACAAGCCACGGACGGTTAAGACAGCTGACTCCACTGTGTGACCGTCTCTTTCTCTCTTTCTTTCTCTCTTTCTTTCTCTCTTTCTTTCTCTCTTTCTCTCTCTCTCTCTCTCTCTCTCTCTCACACACGCATGCTAATACACACACACACACACACATACGCGACGTGCAAAACTCTGTATTTGAACAGTCAATAGCAAATACTTAAACTAATAACATACTTAACGTAGCTAAAGATTTATCATAGCAAAGGCAGAATTACCTCCTCTCCAATGTTCACAAAATGGTAATCTTAAAGTTTTCCAAATGCATCTACTTTCGAAAGGCCAAATAAAGTGCTTTTTTTTGGATAGATACACACAGCATCTTCCGGACATGACTGCTTCAACACTAACTGTGGTTACTGAAACCACGCCTTCTTTCTTTGCATGAACATTTGGCAAATATTTTCACATAGTGACGTAGACATGTGGGGGAGTGTTTGAATGAGCCATTTTAGGGGGGTCTGGCAGAGTCTTGACTTTAATAAAGAATATCTCTTTGGATTTGAGACTGAGTCTTTGCGACTTTCCAGTTCTTCTTTGTGCACCAAGAGCTTGTAACACTCCAAAGAGAAAGGAAAATTTTAAATCACATCATATGACCCCTTTAAATCAAACTTATCACTTAAACTCAAGCTTATCACACCTAATGAACAACAGATGTGTACTTTTTCTACTTTAAAAATCTTGGACCCAGTGGCTTATATCAGTCTTTAGTTTCCTACAACAGAAGAATGCTGTAGCACTTCCTGTGCTCCACCTCCTTCAGCTACTTGATAATATCAATGTGCTCAGAGATAACGGCTGTTTCATTGTCTGTGGGTGATGCACAGAGAACTGGCAGATACAGCACACCATGTTCTCAAAGCCTCCTGTACTTTAACTGCTGATCTGGGGTCAGCTGTAACTCAGGGACATTAAAGGGATTGTTCACCCAGATGTTTATCTGCTTACCCCCAAGGCATCCAAGATGTAGGTGACTGTGTTTCTTCAGTAGAACACAAACAAAGATTTAACTCAAACCATTACAGTCTATCAGTCTTATAATGTAAGCGGATGGGAATCACGAAAACCAAATTAAACCCTGCAGCTCGTGACAATACATTGATGTGTAAATACAAAAAAAACACCAGTCTGTGCAAGAAAATGAAATTTTTTTAATAGTTTTTTTTCCTCTGATTTTCACAGCAATGTCCAAACTGTCTGTTCTAAGCATGTTCTTCTCAACAACTGGTGCCTGAGGCGTCTTCTTCTTCTTGCTTTATGACCGCTTTCTTATTATCATTGCTGTGAAAATCAGAGGTAAAAAAACAATATAAAAACTGTACAGTTTCTTGCACAGACCGATGGTTCCGTGTTTCTGCCTTTGGCCAAGTGGTTCATTTTGTTCGGCTTCGGCCAAGAATTTTAATTTCAGTGCATCCCTAAACTAAATGCTACCAAAGATGTAAACAATGCAAAAAATTATAATAAAGATATAATAGACTGGCTTCCCCACCGGTTATTAAAGTTGTCAGATGCATTTCTAAATAAACATATGGAAATTGCATTGCATGAATTAGACATCACACTATGTATCCAGAAAGGTGTCAAAAGCTCTTCCTAAACTTGTCTAATTGTAAGTCAATTGTTTTTAAAAACATGTTTAGTTACAGACTGGAAAGACAGCCTTTGACAACTTTAGTTGCCCCCTGGCTTAAATGGGTTATGGTGAGGAACAAGAGCATGTCTGACTCAGTGAGCAGGGAAGCATCAGTTATCAGACAGACTGCCATCATGAAGCCTGTGTTTACTGGGCTGTGAGTGAGCATTCAAATGACTGCACTTGTACGCTCTCTCTCTAGGTTAAACTAATGAAAGTGGCATAAGAAATAACAAGTATCATCTGTCATCTATGCAACCTCCACTTCTGCAAACAATATCCTGAAAGGATTGGTGTGTAGCGCTCTCATCTCCCGCTGTAAATATCAGTACGAACGATAATTTACAATTGCATTAGACTCAGCATAGATTCTGCATAGCACTGCTTCACAATCTCTTCTATCTCACGTACCTTCGTAGTTCCATCAAAGCTCAAGCAGTCCTTCATCAACACCAAACAAGAAATGTTCCTACTGACTCATATTATATATTGGACTCACCATCACTCATGTGTTACACACAAATGTATAAAACAGAACCTCAAACGTCATTATTTAAATTTTATAGGTTAGACACAAACAAAACCAAAAGCAAGTATCAGGTGTGGTACAGTATATTCACCCCTGACTGGAATAACTATTAATAGCAGGGTCGCATTCTAGCACATGCTTGTGAATGAGTTAAGTCTTGACACATTCATTCTGGTGCGGAATCACAAACCTTGTTTGAAATTTTTGAAATTAATACTTCTATTCAGCAAGGATGCATTGATTTGATTAATAGTTGCGGTAAGGACATTTAAAATGTTATAAGATATTTCTGTTTCAAATAAATGTTTTGTTTTTAGAACCTTCTATTCATCAAATGATCTAAAAAATAGCCCTGTTTCACACAAAAAAAGAATAATAATAAGCAGCAAAAAAAAAAACATTTTTATTGAGCACCAAATCCATGTATTAGAATGATTTATAAAAGATCCTGTGATAGCTTTGCCATCAGAGGAAAAAATATATATTTTTAAATCTATTAAAATAGAAAAACATGCAAAATAAAATCTTACCAACCCCAAACTTTTGAATACTACATGGTAATATTACAGCCTCAAGATAAGACATTTAAAAAAACAATTTTATATATATATACATATACATGTACATATATTACATTTATATATATGTATATTAAAAACCATTTAGTATATTTTTGTTCAGTAGGGACTGCATTTATATTTACTTTTAAAAAAAAGCACATTTCATTTCATAACATTTATAATAAGAACTGTATTAAAACCTGAAATGTAATCAAAATTGTTTGGATATTTTTAATAAATGTGCAAAGTGTCAGACTATATTCTTTCCAAATATACTGTAAACTACTTACTTTTTTATTATTTATTTATTAAAAAATACAAGCTTTTCATTTACATTTATGTATTTGGCAGATGCTTTTATCCTTAATGACTTAAAATAGAAGAAAATAAGCACTTTAACAGAGAGCCAACAATAATGGTATACTAAATGATACCAGTTTTATTGTGCAAGATGCACTGGTTATATAATAATAAATTTCAGTATTAACAAGTACAGGAGTCTGTCATGTCGTTTCACACAGTAAAACTCTGACTCATTCTAAACAAGTAAAACTGAAAAAGCAACAGGCAAATTGACAGTTTAAGTGAAAAAGTGGTCCATCTGCATAGCTTGAATGATGTAAAAATGTCCTAAAACCCGTCCTACGCCATTGCCTATGAGACACATGCTGTTTGTGTCTATCTGGGCTCCTTACTTGTGCTGTCCACAAAGGAGATGCCAGACTGAGTGCAAGCACAAACAAGGCAAACGCCATCTGCTTTGTTGTGTTTTTGGCTGGAAATGAGAGCACATGGCTTGTACACAAGTTCGCCATGTTTACTGCTTTCAATAGGAAAAATCAAATCTGCCTTTTTAGGATAAATGAAAAAGTGACTTACATTACAAACAATCCTGCAATCCTTTACAGGGCTCAAACCACCAACATTTCAGTCACTAGCCCAGATATTTAACCACTATGCCACAGTCAACCAACAATGAAAATACACTTTTCTTTATAACTTTAAAATGACTCAGTCTCATTGTACTCTTTGTAAAGTTGGTTAGTGTCTCCAAGCGTTTCCCTCTCTTATTAGTCTATGATCAGCTTCATGCAGGAAGTTTCCTCACACTTCCATTAGTCATACAGAGGAGATGATTGTGCCGCTGACTGAAACACAGCCTTAACAAGCCTAATCATAGCATCCCTCCCTCTCTCAGTAGTCACGACCACATAATAGGCCAGTATTTATAGTCTCTCCTACAGCTCCTAGATTCTAGTATTTTGCTCAGAACACCTCTGCTCTATGTCTAAGCCAATGTCTGGCTAAACAGATTCAGGTCATGAACAAAAAACAGGAGCGCTTTTCAAGAAGAGTTTAAGCCAAATTTATCCACAAAAAGAGATTCTCTTTATGAAATCATATTTGCTCGAGACTTTTTCTTGATCTGTTGTAGACAAGAGTTTTGGCACTGTTAAGATTCTTCAAGTTCACCCAAAAATGTAAATATTGTCATAATTTACTCACCCTCTAG
Source organism: Carassius carassius (assembly GCF_963082965.1). NCBI lineage: Eukaryota > Metazoa > Chordata > Actinopteri > Cypriniformes > Cyprinidae > Carassius > Carassius carassius. The sequence goes on along the minus strand of NC_081759.1, from coordinate 21,640,988 downwards.
ACCACAGATAGTCAACATGCGGCCCGCGGGGCGGCATCCGGCCGATTGGCATTAATTTTATGGTCCGCGTCATGCAAAAGATGAACGCTCAAAAGTTGCGACCATATTAGACAGTGTGATTTATATCTATGTATATTGCGGACGGTCGATAATCCGTTGGCCGATTAATAAAAAATAACATTCATCGTCGTCATTGTGATGTGTGTGGAATGTTTAGTGAGACTTTATATAGCTACTTGATATCTCCGAAATGTACCATAAACTTGCTAAGCGCAACAATAGCAAAACAAGCAATAAAAATGTCAGGCAACTTTTGTGTGCGGCGCACTATGCATGGCTCGTGCATTCAGAGCTGCGCACTTTTACAGCTGATTCGGGTGACGTTAGAGCTGATCCGCGCATCTCTACTGCAGTGTGTAAATGGGCCGATGATCCTCTTAACAGCATGAAAAACTTATTTTCAAATTATCAATGGGTCAATTGTTGATAAAGGTTTGTGCTTTCTTTTTGAGGTCTCTGTGAAAGTTTGAAAGTCTTTTAGTGCCGCTTTCAGAGCGCTCACATCCGTATAATGGAGAACTGTCACGTAAAATAGTTTTTTCCTCATGAATGCACGAAACACGAACACCAAAAATAAGACAAAAGACTTTTTTAAAAATACAAACAAAAAAAGATTTAAAGCATTTTTTGGGGGGGGGGGTGGATTTATAGCGTTTTGGGGGGGAAAAAATGATGAATGAATTTATCATCAACAATATTGTTGTTTGATTTAATAATCATTGTTCGACATGTTCAGACTGAGAAAAAAATCAACAACATTTTAACAGGATAAATTGAATATTCACAAAATGTGTGGGTCTAGGTAAAATATGTAATTTTCCTGAAAACTATTGAAATGGATTTAGCCTATTGCGTTTTGGAAAAGAGCTCCTCATATATTTAATGGCCCTGAACATCTGCTTATGAAGGCTAACAAAAGTTATGTGAAAACTGGGGAGTGTACCTTTAAGGTTGTGGTGGTAACGGAACCACACACAACCAAGTGTGTTCTTAAAGACACATACCCTGCATTAATCCAGTGTGCTTTAAAAATCTTGACCTGCTTTGGATCTACGTATGTGTGTGTGAAATTGCTTTCTCTGCAATAGGAATAATAAAGTCAAAGCAACGTTCACGTCTACAGTAACTGACAGACATTTTGACAGACTGTCTTAGAGCAGCTACCAGTGAGCAACAGGCAGACCTGAAATCACTGGTTAAAAGAATGCAGACTCAGATTTCCAACTAAGAGTAAGGACTACTTTTTATCAGGGCTTGAGAAATATATATAATATAATATAAACAATAATTAATATAGCTAGAAAACTGTTAATCCACTTTTTGTACCATATTTTTTATTTTCATGTTCAGTATTAGCCTACTTTAAATAGGACAAAGACTAGCAAGACTTACCTAGCAAGGTTTTTTAATAATCTGAGTATGAACTCTCTTTTTTTGCATTAATATCGCAAGAAAATTATCCAGATTTAAATTTTTATTTTATGTTCAGTATTACTTTAAAAAGAACATAGACTAGCAAGACTTACCTAGCAAGATAGGTAATAAACTGAATTTCTATACAAGTAAAAACTGTAAATATTGTCATAAATAAAGTTTTACTATGCAAGTTGTAATTTGTGGCCCTTCATATTTAATATGGTTTAAATGTGGCCCCTTTGGCATCTGAACTTGAGTACCCCTGCTCTAGACTCAAACCTGTATGCCTTTTTTTAACCGCTGAACAGAACAGATGATATTCTGAATTCTGATGCATCAATTTCTAATGATTAAAAACACACACACACAAAAGTTGGAAATAACTTTAGATTTTTGGGTGAACTATCCCTTTAAGACATATTTTCTTGTATTTCGATTACTATTTAACTATGTTGACTTAGAGGCTGTACAACACACTGCATTCCTTCTGATGGTTTTTTTTTCTGTGTGTGTGTGTGTTTGTGTGTGTATGCACACATGCAGCAGAATAAGACGGCTGCTGGATCATGTCACAATACCATGAGCAGCACATTCCGATGGTATGTAAAGTTAACTGTAAAATCATGCCCAGTCTTATTTTATTTTTTTTATGAACAAGGAACATTCAAATAATAGTTCACCCAAAACTCTAAATTCTGTCATCGTTTACTCATGTCGTCCCAAACCTTTATGTCCTTCTTTCTACTGTGAAACACAAAAGAAGATCATTTGAAAAAAAAGTATCAGTGTTTTTTTGTTCATACAGGTCAGTGGGGTCCATTATATGGACTAAAACAGAAAAATTTAAATAAAATATTTCCACAGCACACAGGCAACTACTGTACCCACAAATAAAGTTATTTGATATTTATATATAAAAACAGGAGTAATTAAAAATGTTTTCATTGCATTTACAAAGATGTACAGCATTCAGAATACTATCACAGTATTCTGGCATTTGTACATTTATTTCTTGGTTTTCTCAGTTTTATAACAGAGATAGGTTGTATTTGATTGCTGAGTGTGTTCATTGAGTTACATCTCAAAACACACTAAATGCACTGAGATAGTTTACTTGAGACCAGGAAATTGAGAAATTACTGTAATTACATTCATGCCATCGGAAAAGCACTAATGTCTCCCTAGATAAAATTAGTGCTTTTCCCAGAACATATGTCTGACCCTGGACCACAAAACCAGTCTTAAGTTGCTGGGGTATATTTTTAGCAAAAGCCAAAAAAAACATTGTATGGTTCAAAATTATCGATTTTTCTTTTATGTCAACAATCATTAGTATATTAAGTAAAGATCATGTTCCATAAAAATATTTTGTAAATTTCCTACTGTTAATATATCAAAACTTAATTTTGATTAGTAATATGCAGTGCTAAGAATTCATTTGGACAACTTCAAAGGTGATTTTCTCAGTATTTTGATTTTTTTGCATCCTCAGTTTCCAGATTTTTAAATAGTTGTATCTCGGCCAAATGTTGTCAGATCCTAATAAACCATGCATCAATGGAAAGCTTAATTATGTATAAATCTCAATTTAAATTAACACTTAAGGCTGGTTTTGTGGTCCAGGGTCCACACACACCTATCATAAACACACTCACATGCAAACAACATGTGACAATATATGCATCATTAATACGAACATATAATGTGCACATACCACATTAATGGTGAAATGTATAGTTTTACTTCCACTAGAGGCACTAAATGGAATTCCAAAAACAAGCACTGTTTTCAAACAAGTTTCCCAATCTTCATTTACTCAAAAAATCCATATGATTTTACTTTGCCCTTGGAAGACTAAAAGTGGTATGTTTTGTTTTTCCACCTGCCGTTAACATTATTAACGTTCTAGTCTTTCAAAGTTTACTTCATTAGCCATGAGGCTAATTTGACAGAGGACAGTCAAAGTGAATGGCTGCATCCGAAACGCAATCCTCCCAACTATATGGTAGGTGAAATACAGTATTTAAAAAAAGTAGCATGTCTGAATTACCTGAGGCCACAGGAGAGCATTTGCAAATGAAAGTAAAATAATGTAACTGACCCTGGTCAAAAGACATGAGGAGCTGATGACTGTTTTCACTTAAACTACTATTTGTAAAAAACAAGGCAGTTAAACTGAAGTTTTTACACTTCTGTTTATTTGATGTATAAGTTAAAGTAGCCTGAACAATATGATGTCACATTAGAATGACCAGAAATTCCATGGCTGAAGTACTCTTGAGGTTTAATTTTATGCTCTGCTACATCCCTCTCATTCTGACTTGAAAGATGTGGAAACTGCGTTATCCTTATTTAAGTAAGTCAGGGGAAATGTACAAGAAAAGAATAAGGGACAGAAGAACAAGACAGATGACAGTGGTGTGCTGAGTCAGGAAATAGTGCAGTGTGCAGACCTGATTTCTTCACTCATGCTTAACAAGAACACACACACATACACACACACACACACACACACATAAATGCAAATGTGTTGGCAATCAAAGACAGCAGGGACAGACACAGGAAATGTAGGGTGGATGACAGGTGTCTGTTAAAATGTTGCCCCTTATTCTTATTCAATTTAGGGGTCAACCGGTATATGTTTTTCAGGGCCGATACAGATGATTACAGATCAAGTTGCCTGATTACCAACATTTTGAACCGATATGTCTGGGGTTAAAATTAATGTCAAAATTTGAAATAACAAGGGCTTTTTTTATGTTTTTAAATTATTTTATCTTCAAAGCAGTTTTGATCGATGGCTATAACCATAAAATGTTTAATATCGGCAGCGATAATCGGCAAGATAATCAGTCAACCCCTACTGTCATTATAAGTCAGTTTGTATTTGAGGTATATTTTTGACCTTTTCAACATTTTAATGGACAGTGATATTTTAGAAAATAAAGGAAAATTATGGAGGAAAGGTTCCATAAAATGACACAAGCAGGACTGGGACCCACTGCATTCCTCAAATCTGCACATTGTTTTAATGTCTGACATTTCCTTCTGACTCATGCAAACGTTTATGTCAGAGCCTGAAGAGAGTCATCAGTGATGACTAAAACAACACCTCTTTCCTGTCCAGTTTCTAGAAGACATACCCACACACTCTGTGTGATTGATTTAATGCTTTAATGAAGTGAAAACACTTTACTACTTTATTAGAATGAGTCAATAAAACGAGTTAATCTTTCGTTCGTTATCTGGCTCGGCTCGGTGTTTATCTTCAGTTCTCTCTTCACAGCAGTTCAGTCAGTGTACTGTTTGAGTAAATGAATTACTCCGGGATATTGGCTTGTTTTAACTCAGAGGGAGTGTCAGCCACATAAAAAAAGTTAACAGCTTAAGTCATTTGTGGATTAATGCTTATTGGAGACACGAGCCGTTTCAAACGATTCAGTTCGATTCGGTGAACTGGTTCAAGAAGATCCAGTTAAATCGATGCTTCAAAAAATTCTAACTGACTCTCTGATGTCACATGGACTACTTTGATGATGTTTTTCTTACCTTTCTGGACATGGACAGTATACCGTACACACATTTTCAATGGAGGGACAGAAAGCTTTCGTACTAAATCTAAAATATCTTAAACTGTGTTCCGAAGATGACCGGAGGTCTTAAGGGTTTGGAACAACATGAGGGTGAGTCATTAATGACATAATTTTCATTTTTGGGTGAACTATCCCTTTAAGGAGATGGAGAATTAGAGATGCTTCATAAATACAGACAGCTGCTCTTAATAGGGCATCATTTCGAACATAACCACCAAACTCGTATTTTATTCTGTTTTAAATGGCATTCCAAGCAATTAGAATGAGATTAAACTTTAGTAATTAGTTGCTATTAATAAAACAGCTGTAAGGTGTGGCTAAAGCTTTTAACAATCTATTCCTTGTCGCATCCAAATTACAAACTATCAGAATGGCTGGTATGCAATTTTCACGTTCAGCATGACAGCGCAACAACCAGAGCATGTGTCTGAGATGATAAGACACTGCATAATAAAGGAAGGACAGATGAAATCGTTTTTCCCTAATTGAACCTCAATTTTGTGGAAAATATTAAAACCATTGTGCCACTTGCTGTATTGTTGAAAGCATTACGTCACACTTAAATACTGCTGACAAAGATCATTCAGGAGAACTTTACCCTGCAATGCTATTCTCTCTTGCATTTCCCAATATACTGTATGCTTCGACTGTATAACACAGAACATGAATGTGATAAACAATGGTTCATTAGTTTTTCACATAATCCTTGATTAAAATAAACAACATGTCCAAAATTATGGTTTGGTATTTCAGAAATGATAGGTTAATCTCTTGATCTTTCCTCTTTTAAAGCCAAGATCAGTTTCCAGCACATAGCCAATATTGTTCAAAAACAATAAAAAGCTCAGTTCAGGGACTACTGAATTTAAATGTTTGTGACAAGTTAAGGGGATGGAATTAAAATGTTTTTATAATATTCTTATTTTTCAGAATAAACTTTCCAACACCACCCCCTCACTCTCATACTTCACTTTCCTGTCCAAACTCTGCATTGTCCTATTTAAATAAAGGCCAAATAAAGAACCCAACAACATCAACACAAGAGTCTTCAGTGGAAAATAAAAATAGTTTCTGCTTATAAATCACAGCTCTATCAGCTCAAAAAAAAGAGATAAGGCAATTCATTAGTCTTTTTTGAGAACACAGAAACCAAAAGCTTTGCATCTACTTTGTACTTTGCCTTTTGTCAGTTGAAAAGACCATTAATAATCATTATCAGATTTTGAGAACACAACACCGGCCAAAATGGAGCAATATTTCTTTTTTTAACAAAACATGTGAGGTACTCACTGAAAAGTCTTATAATAATTAATGATAGATTAATGACAAATGCATGAACCAACCAATGATTTGCATTTTTCCACAGACGTTAGTGAGCATACATTTCCAACTGTTCAACATAAGGTTGTGTCAATAATAGTTTGCTCTGCGTGCTGTCAGCACTATGCATTTACACGCACACACACACACACACACACACATACACATACGTCCTTGGTTAAGATGGTGTTTGCATGCATAACCAGCTGGTCTTTACAGTATTCAGTTTCAGATCTAAATGGGAAAACTCGCACTTGGAAGACTGTGGAAGAAGTCCAGATGGAGAATTTGGAAGCAGAGGAAATAAGATCTTACTAAAGAACACAGATGAACATCCAGCAGACAAAAAGATTTCTTGACTTGGAAAATAGTGCATGAGTCACATATGGGCTGCTTTTGATGCATATCATATCATGCTTTTTTGTCATTTGTCCATTCATTTTCATTATATGGAAATAAAATATCCTATTGTATTCCACAGAAGAAGAAATGTCAAATAGGTTTGGAAAGACAAGATGGTGAATAAATTACAAAAATGTCGTTAACAGAGATATGCCCTGATAAGCCCTGACTCATATCTTGTACATTTACATTTAGTAATTTTTTTGTAGACGATTTTATCCAAAGCGACTTACAATTTTGGAATACATAAAGTGACTCTTCTTAAAGAGTCAAACAGACACAGGAAGTGCTTGTAAAACTAAGATTTATGCATTGTTTAAATAAGTAAAGGTTAGACAGCATCATGCTAGACATTATGGCTGGGATTTATTCTGATGTTTCTGTGACAGTCGTGTGAACGGCTCTGAAACAACATTAGACAGTGAAGTCACTCAAAAAGCAAAAACTAACCCAAAAAGACTACCCATCTGCTGAGAAAGATAAGCTGCGGTTCAATGTGTGTGCCAGAAGGTGGAGCCAAATCTATTGACACAGAGCCTCCTTTCTGCTCCAGTCCTAAAGCTCCCCATGATGAAACTAGAACTGCATTAAACAGAGGATACCCCACACAGTCAAGTTACACATGCTCCCAGGATGTGATACGGCTTCATGAATATTTAACAGCTTAGTGATGGTCCTACTTAACTCTCCTATTCTGACAGGCTTGAACTGTACATGACAGAGAGATCTGGATTTTGAAGCAAGTTTCCTGGGGGGAATACAACAAATGTTATACAACATTTATACTGCTCAGCTCTCACAAAACCTTAAACCTGGTCTTAAACCTGGACACATGTTGTGTTTGTGTATTATTATATGTGTGTGTGTGTGTGTGTGTGTGTGTGTGTGTGTGTGTGTGTGTGTGTGTGTGTGTGTGTGTGTGTGTGTGTGTGTGTGGGCTTTTTGTGACACATCAGGACACAACATGGGTATGACATGACATGGGTATAACACAGGTATTACAAGGAGAGGGTGACTTATGAGGACATAACCCATGTCCCCATTTTTCAAAACGCTTATAAATCATACAGAATGATTTTTTTATTTTTGAGAAAGTCTAACACTCCTTACAGCAGCAGTTGAACATCCAGCTCACAGCTTTTACTCAGGGCAGCTCTAATTACAGGTTATCAGAGTAAAGCAGATTCTTAGTGTAATCTGAGACCCATGTGTGGGACTTTACTTCAGTGGTTTGTTAGACTACAGTCTGAAAGCAGGTATTACAGAGGAAAGGATGAGCACTAGATGAGACTTAGACTGTATAGTGCAGTCTGTGTTTGTCAATGCTGTATTTTATGTTTTGTCTTCACAAACATGCTGGAAGTGCAGTGAGAATGTCTTGAAATCGGCGGTGTGTAGTATAGTGGTTGAGATCTGGTCTGGTAACCACAAGAAAACAATCATTTATCTATCACGACCAGTATGTCCTCGGGCACTTCATCCCAAAGCGGGACTGCCCCTGTAGTTTAACATGGTGCTGTTTGGTGACAAGGTTATGGAAATAAATTACACTGACCTAGGATGTTCTTTTTTTTTTGTTACAAAATAGGAAGTCAAATATTAAGAAACACTGAATGTAACATTTGGAAATCTAACCTTTAAATCATGATTAGGCCTTAAAGGCATGCATTTAGCTGTATCTTATTTGTCCTATCAGCGTCAATAGTCTTGTACTTTATATTGACACCTATTGATGTGGATGTATGCACAACTTCTGACGTTTGATAGCAAAGCTGTTGGGATATATTGGGTAATATGTATGACAGCTGGCTGAAAGCAATATGTTTGTTTCATATAGTGCTATTATTAGTGTTAATTATATGACATAGCTGGTCATGTGGACTGAACATTGTGGCATCCATGGGGGGAATAAAACTAAATAAAATGTATTTTTTTCTAGAACATTTAGAGTCCTTATTTGATGTTAATGAAAATCTAATTTCATTATATGTAAAGTGATAGTTCAGTCCAAAATTAAAAGATGTTTTCTGAACTCAGATGCGCACCTGCGAACAATACAGTACAGTTCAGAACCATACATAGAGTCCACCTAAAAAGGGTGGTCAACTCTGATATGGTTCACTTCTGATGTGAAAGCAATCATACTGATTCACTATCAAAAAAGACGTATGAATAGGTCAGACTGTATATTTATGTGTTTACTTACTCACTTTGAAAAGTGTGACTGCCACCCTGCAAGCAGAGAAAATTTATATCTCATTTCTGCTCGCAGAAATTAACTCCTGAATTCATTGGTACCTTCGCGTTACAGTCGTGACAAATAGACGCATGTGTCATTCTGTGTTGGCACTTTGGAAATGAATCAATTTTAAAAATCAGTTACGAAAACGAAGGTCTCTACTCAGAAGGTGCCTGTTATAATGGTATGATCAAGGACTCTGAGCATAACTTGTTTTTCTAAAACAACAAAATATTTTCTATAAAAAGGTTAATGCCCTCGCAATGGATTTGGCTTTATATTTAATTTGATTACATTAATGTTTAAGTTGAGATTTACAATAAATATTTAACCGCAACTATGTAAAAGGAATACTGCTGTAATAAAAAACCCTTTATTTGTTTAAAGTTTTCAAACCAAATGTTATTGCACTTTTGATCATAATAGCAGTACTTTTGAATGAAAAAGTGCACAATGCACTACTTTTGAATTCATTATTGAATTTTGTCCGTAATGATGTGATTAATCGCAACACACATCATTAGGGATAGTTCAACCGAAATTGAAAATTCTATCATTAATTACTCACTCTCATGTCATTCCAAATCCATAAAACATTCGTTCATCTTCAGAACACAAATTAGGATATTTTTGATGAAATCCGAGAGCTTTCTTACCCTGCATAGACAATGCAACGGCAACGTTCAAGGCCCAGAAAGGTAGTAAGGAAACTGTTCAAATAGTCCATGTGACATCAGTGGTTCAACCTTAATTTTATGAAGATACAAGAATACATTTTGTGCACAAAAAAAAAAAAAGGTTTATTCAACCATTTCTTCTCTTCCATGTCAGTCTTCGATGCACATTTAGGAGAAAACCTTGACATATGTTGTCCTTGACAAACCTTGACACATATTCTGAGGTAAAATCAATAAAGTTGTTATTTTTGTTTTCTTTGCCCAAAAAATACAATAGTAAAAAGTATTCTTATAGCCTCATAAAATTTAGGTTGAACCACTGAGTCACATGGACTATTTTAACAATGTCCTTACTATCTTTCTGGGCCTTAAACATGGTAGTTGAATTGATGTCTATGGAGGGTCCGGAAAAACAGATTTCATCAAAAATATCTTCATTTATGTTGAAGATAAATGAAGGTACTACATATTCAAAAAGACATGAGTGTGGGTAATTAATGATAGAATTTTTGTTTTTGGTTTTAAATAACAGAGACATGTCTCCTTACCCAAATCACATTTGCCTCTATGCAAACAGCCCTGTGCAAATGAGATTTCACACAGCGGTGAACAGGCCAGCATTTAATTATACAGTTTATAGTTTATATACAATTTAGCTTCAAGAAGACTATGTGTCTCTCGGTTGCTCATTACTTTTTAATCTTTAAATTTTTAATTGACATAAAACCTTGGTGTGTGATGCAATCTTCAAATCATGTGATAAAATTAAGTTTTAAGAGAGTGAGAATAGGAGGACTGTTATATATATATATATATATATATATATATATATATATATATATATATATATATATATATATATATAAATAGGGAGGTGTGAGAATGCAGCTAAACTCCCCTACAATACAACTTAACTTAATAACACTACATCACTGAAACACTATTACTACCACTATCAGCCATTACCAAGAAATTTAGAGATTAAGATCAATGTTGCCACAGCTGCTATTTCCTCAGAGACCAGCCCACAACTGTTCATATTCAGTCTGACAAAACAAGGCTGAGACCATATTCAAGAATGAAACAGCTGTAGGGGTTAAAAGTACCATTTGTTAAGTAGATTATAGGTTAAAACCTTTGCCTGGCAAGCATCTTGTCTTAAACACAATAATTTTAAATGCTGCAAATAGGTATCACAATATTATAAAGTACAAGATGAAACATTTATTTTGTGATTAGCTAAAGATTATTTAAATGTGTTATTAAATATATATATATATATATATATATATAGATAGATAGATAGATAGATAGATAGATAGATAGATAGATAGATAGATAGATAGATAGATAGATAGATAGATAGATAGATAGATAGATAGATAGATAACAATAAATAGATAATGAGCTTCACTACAGCAGACAAACACACAATGGCCTGGATTAGGTACTTACACACTCCATTCTGGATCAACTTGTCTTGCAACAGCACATATTGAACACACCACAGTTGTTCTGATGACAATGATGAAATCCAAAACACACTGTATCCAGTCGGTCTACCTAATTACCTAATGCTTACTGAAACCAACGACAGACACTGTTGCCCTTCATAGCATACGGCTCATTCGAATTCATTTGCCCTTCATTTGTGACATACAAACATATTTACATGAGAAGCAGAGGTCTGTTTCATACGGCTTCATTTGCAAGTGCATTTAGTCCATCTCTTCTTGATAACTTCCATTGAACTGCAAATTATTTGCTGAATTACCATGTTAAAACATTTAATAAAGAGACGGCTTTATCTTGTAAATATTCACCTGTTCCTCTCTAAACATGTTGTCATACCACAAACACCAGACAACAGACTAGCGATGTGTAGGGTTAAATTACAGTTTTCTTTAATGTAAAATAACCCCATGAAGGCCTTTCATGCTGTAATTGGAAAAAATGGTTTTCTAGTGCAAGCACTTCATGTGCTTTCAACAGGCCGTACAGAAGAGCCTAGTGCAGTCTAATAAACATATAGATTACCAAGAGAGCAGAGCGCACATACCACATTAGTGCCGCTGTTTTAAACATACAGCAGATTCACCTTGTAATTTCTGATTAAATAATTATATAAATAGTTGGCAATTAAGTATTAAACCAATTACATGTCAAAAAGAAAACAGTTAATGGAATCTTTATATTTATTAATTGTCTGCCATAATTAAATTCTTATAAATGTACGTGAGTCAGAAGCACAAGACTGTTCTTGCAAAATTGGAAATGCCCCACTTTATAGAGACTTTGTGCACAGAATCATTGTAGGCTACTCTCCCAGGAAACAGTCCTCTGTAAAATGCGCTGCACACATCTGAATATTACTTGAACTGTCCTGGAACAGTGTTGTAAATACAACTTAACCTTTGATTTCTAGTTGTGTCCTCTTTTGGAAGACCAAACAAAGCAGTTTTGCTTTCACAACGAAACACACAGTGTCTCCACGACATGGTGCAGTGGCAACAATATTACACCAAGAATCAAAGTTACGCCTTCTTTCTTTGAGTGTTATGCAAATATTTCCACACAGTGACTTAGATATGTGGGGGCGTGTTTAAACTGGGCGTTTTAGGAGGGTGTGGACAAGTCTTAACTTTCATAAAGAATATCTCTTTAGGTTTGAGATTTTAGTCTTTGCAACTTTAGGGATCTTATCTTCACAGCTTGTAACACTCCAAAGAGAAAGGAAATTTGAAATTCCATCATATGTATGGAATTACATTTGGTTCAATAAAGATGAACGTAACTTTTTCAGAAACTATCAAAAATATGCCATTACAAAAGAAGAAAATAATGAAAATGAAAAAAATGAACTCAGTCGCACAAATTTAACAGGCTCTTCAAATATGCTTCATTCTTTGTTAATGTTTTTCAAAGATTCAATTCGTTGGTGTTTTGACTAGTGCTGGGCCGTTATCGGCGTTAACGTGCTGCGTTAACGTGAGACTCTTATCGGGCGATAAAAAAATATTGCCGTTAATCTATTCTCAAAGTTGGGTTGGGAGCTGGGTCTATACTACGCGAGCTATGATGACTTTCACCTTGATATTTTAGCCCGGATGTATGGCGTTATTTACATTACATTACATTTACATTTATTCGTTTAGCAGATGCTTTTATCCAAAGCGACTTACAGATGAGGACAGTGGAAGCAATTAAAAACAACAAAAAGAGCAATGATATATAAGTGCTATAACAAGTCTCAGATAGGTTAACACAGTACACGTAGCATGGGATTTTAAATAATAAAAATATATAAAAATTAAAAAATAACCGATAGAATAAAAAAAGGAAGAAGATCTTTTTACACACACACACATATAATTGCATAATAAATGAAAAGAAAATAGAAAACAAAAAGATTAGAAAGGTAGGTAGATTTTTTTTAAAGAATAGAACTAGAATAGTGAGTGTTAAAGTTAGAGGGTCAAATAAAGATGGAAGAGATGTGTTTTCAGCCGATTCTTGAAGATGGCTAAGGACTCAGCTGCTCGGATTGTGTTAGGGAGGTCATTCCACCAGGAGGGAACATTTAATTTAAAAGTCCGTAAAAGTGACTTTGTGCTTCTTTGGGATGGCACAATCAAGCGACGTTCACTTGCAGAACGCAAGCTTCTAGAGGGCACATAAGTCTGAAGTAACAAATTTAGGTAAATGGGTGCAGAGCCAGTGGTAGTTTTGTAGGCAAACATTAATGCCTTGAATTTTATGCGAGCAGCTATTGGAAGCCAGTGCAAATTGATAAACAGAGGTGTAACGTGTATTCTTTTTGGCTCATTAAAAATTAATCTTGCTGCCGCATTCTGAATTAATTGTATAGGTTTGATAGAATTGGCTGGAAGACCTGCCAAGAGGGCCTTGCAATATTCCAGCCTGGACAGAAGAAGAGCTTGAACAAGGAGTTGTGCAGCGTGTTCCGAAAGAAAGGGCTTGATCTTCTTGATGTTGAATAGAGCAAATCTGCAGGATCGGACAGTTTTAGCAATGTGGTCTGAGAAAGTCAGCTGATCATCAATCATAACTCCAAGGCTTCTAGCTGTTTTTGAAGGAGTTATGGTTGATGTGCCTAACTTGATGGTGAAATTGTGATGAAACGATGGGTTTGCTGTAATCACAAGCAATTCTGTCTTGCCAAGGTTGAGTTGAAGGTGATGGTCCATCATCCAGGAAGAAATATCTGTTAGACAAGCTGAGATGCGAATAGCAACCGTCGGATCATCAGGATGGAATGAGAGGTAGAGTTGAGTGTCATCAGCATAGCAGTGGTATGAAAAGCCATGTTTCTGAATGACAGAACCTAATGATGCCATGTAGACAGAGAAGAGAAGTGGTCCAATAACTGAGCCCTGAGGCACCCCAGTAGTTAGATGTTGTGACTTGGACACCTCACCTCTCCAAGATACTTTGAAGGACCTATCTGATAGGTAGGACTCAAACCATTGAAGTGTGGTTCCTGAGATGCCTTTTGCCAGTAGGGTTGATAGGAGGATTTGGTGGTTAACCGTGTCAAAAGCAGCGGACAGATCAAGCAGGATAAGTACTGAAGATTTGGATTCTGCTCTTGCCAGTCTTAGAGCTTCAACAACTGAGAGCAAGGCCGTCTCAGTTGAATGCCCACTTCTGAAGCCAGATTGGTTGCTGTCAAGGAGGTTGTTGTTTGTGAGAAATGTAGAGACTTGGTTGAACACAGCTCGTTCAAGTGTTTTTGCAATGAAAGGAAGAAGAGAAACTGGTCTGTAGTTCTCTAAAAGAGATGGGTTGAGGTTGGGTTTCTTAAGTAGTGGAGTTATACGTGCCTGTCTAAATGATGAGGGAAAAACACCAGTGTGGAGGGATGTGTTGATGATGTGAGTGAGTGCAGGTACAACTGCAGGAGAAATGGCTTGAAGGAGATGAGATGGAATAGGATCAAGAGGGCAAGTAGTAGGGTGATTAGAAAGGATGAGTTTTGAGACTTGTGCCTCAGAGAGTAAAGAGAAGGATGAAAATGAGTGTATGTTTCCTGGTGATATGAGCTTGACTGATTGTGGTGTGGAAAATTGTGCACTAATATGTTTAATTTTATTAATGAAAAACATTGCAAAGTCGTCAGCTATTAGAGATAAAGCAGGAGGTGGAGGAGGAGGACAAAGAGAGTTAGACGAATTGTTAATTTTGTTATGGTAATATGTCATTTTAGCAGTGGAGACATCAGCAGAGAAGGAAGATAGGAGTGACTGATACACATAAAGGTCAGTAGTATTTTTGGATTTGCACCACACCCTTTCAGCAGCTCTAAGCTTAGAACGGTGATCGCATAGCACATCAGATAACCAAGGGGCAGAAGGGGTGTTACGGGCTGGTCTGGAAGATAAGGGACAAACAGTGTCTAAACAAGATGTAAGAGTGGAGCAGAAAGTATCAGTAGCACTGTTAGCATCCAAAGATGCAAACAGTTTAGGGGAAGGAAGTGGAGATGAAACCATTGCAGAAAGCCGGGAGGGTGAAAGTGTGCGTAGGTTACGTCGAAAGATGACATGTGGAGGGGTAAGTGATGTGGCAGGGACCATGTTGAGGTTAAGAGTGAGGAGGAAGTGATCCGACGTGTGCAGTGGAGTAACCAGAACATGATCAGTAGAGCAGTGTCGTGTATAAATAAGGTCCAGTCGGTTGCCTGATTTGTGAGTAGCAGTAGTTGACACTCGGTTGAGATCAAAAGAGGCAAGCAGAGTGTGGAAATCAGCAAACAGAGGTTTATCTAGATGGATGTTGAAATCTCCAAGCATAACTAGGGGAGTACCATCCTCAGAAAAGGTTGAGAGCAACACATCTAATTCATCCAAAAAGTTACCCAGTGGTCCTGGGGGTCTCAGGATTTCCCTGTAGGATTTTCCCTATTTCCCTGTCAAATGTCGAGAGCGCATTATTGTAGTGCGAAAGTACATTAATGGAATGCGTGAGCGCGAATCTATCTGCTCTCAGATACACGTTGCTCTTGTAAGAATTGTCTCTGGGCTCGCTCAGAGAGTATGCCTGCACTTAAAACTTTAAGCGAAGTGGAGAGATTCGCGATTGCACTGAACACGTTTTAAGTGCAGGCATACTCTCTGAGCGACAGGGGTGTCGGACTGGGGGTAAAACCAGTACTGATTACCAGGGCCCCAAAGGAAGAGAGGGCCCTTGAAAAGTCTGGGATATATATTTTCAAGGGGGGGGGGGGGGGGGGGCATTAGGACTGCCTATGCATAGGGCCCGGGATCTTGTGCAGCGCCTCTGCTGAGCGAGCCCAGAGAAAATACTTACAAGAGCAACGTGTATTGAGATTCAATTTTGAAACAGGCGTAAGGTTGTTTGAACCTTGTGCAATGTGGAATTCGTTTACAGCTTTCTCAAGCAGTTTTTGATGCATTTTGGAAACCGGAGATGAGCCCCTGGTCTAACGCACCTCCTGGCTTGAGAAACGCGTTCTCTCAGATGTTACTTTTAGTCATTTTATTTCGGTAACACACATATTCTGAATGCCTTTGGCAGAATTCAAATGAGCCATTTTAATCTAGATTAATCTGTGATTAATTACAGTGAGATTAATCTAGATTAAAAAAATTTATCTATGCCCACCACTAGTTTTGACACAAACCTCTCGTGGGGCCGGGCTTAACAGTGATCTACTCTGATTGGATAGTGAGCTTTTGATGGACAGGTGCTCTCTGACCGGGAAGACGCCACTCGGTGGCGCGCATATTGGAAAGCTCTCGTGGTGATTAAATCTGGTCTCTACTGCAAAAATTCTTTTTCACAGACAAAGTGAAAGACATTTATTTTAAGCTCATACACAGGTTCTACCCTGTAAAGAAGTTTATACAAAGATTTAAATATGACATTGATCTTCCAAGCTCTTTTTGTTCGAGTTCTGAAGAAACTGTACACTTATTTTGGTCATGTCACTACACTCAGAAACTTTGGGATGATATTGGTGTGTTTGTCAAGTGTAAGATTTTGCCAGGCTTCTCAGTACATATGAAAACATTATATTTTGGTATTATGACTCTGACCCCACAAACAAAAATATCAGTTTTGTTATTAATGTAATTTTTGTTCCTGAACAAATTTCACATTCACAAATGCAAATTCTCCAACTGTAAACCTGTCTTCTCTGTTTTCCTAAAAGAAATGGAAAACTATTTGAATGTAATCTCAGTATCTACTAATAAGAAAGCTATAAGGACTGTTCGAATATCCTCTGCCTTTGCTCTCCTTGTGTAATTTTGTTTAGATTTTGGCCCTCTTTTCTTTAGTTCTATTTTGATCTTTATTGTTTTATTTTTTTTTTGTGGTGGTGGATATTGTGATGTATGTTTATACTTTTGTACAACCCGAATTCCGGAAAAGTTGGGACGTTTTTTAAATTTTAATAAAATGAAAACTAAAGGAATTTCAAATCACATGAGCCAATATTTTATTCACAATAGAACATAGATAACGTAGCAAATGTTTAAACTGAGAAATTTTACACTTTTATCCACTTAATTAGCTCATTTAAAATTTAATGCCTGCTACAGGTCTCAAAAAAGTTGGCACAGGGGCAACAAATGGCTAAAAAAGCAAGCAGTTTTGAAAAGATTCAGCTGGGAGAACATCTAGTGATTAATTAAGTTAATTGATATCAGGTCTGTAACATGATTAGCTATAAAAGCTTTTTCTTAGAGAAGCAGAGTCTCTCAGAAGTAAAGATGGACAGAGGCTCTCCAATCTGTGAAAGACTGCGTAAAAAAATTGTGGAAAACTTTAAAAACAATGTTCCTCAACGTCAAATTGCAAATGGTTTGCAAATCTCATCATCTACAGTGCATAACATCATCAAAAGATTCAGAGAAACTGGAGAAATCTCTGTGCGTAAGGGACAAGGCCGGAGACCTTTATTGGATGCCCGTGGTCTTCGGGCTCTCAGACGACACTGCATCACTCATCGGCATGATTGTGTCAATGACATTACTAAATGGGCCCAGGAATACTTTCAGAAACCACTGTCGGTAAACACAATCCGCCGTGCCATCAGCAGATGCCAACTAAAGCTCTATCATGCAAAAAGGATGCCATATGTGAACATGGTCCAGAAGCGCCGTCGTGTCCTGTGGGCCAAGGCTCATTTAAAATGGACTATTTCAAAGTGGAATAGTGTTTTATGGTCAGACGAGTCCAAATTTGACATTCTTGTTGGAAATCACGGACGCCGTGATTTCCAACAAGATTTTTTTCCTCTTTAGCCTCCGGGCTAAAGAGGAGGGAGACCTTCCAGCATGTTATCAGCGTTCAGTTCAAAAGCCAGCATCTCTGATGGTATGGGGGTGCATAAGTGCATACGGTATGGGCAGCTTGCATGTTTTGGAAGGCTCTGTGAATGCTGAAAGGTATATAAAGGTATATGCTTTATATAAAAACATATGCTTCCCTCCAAACAACGTCTATTTCAGGGAAGGCCTTGTTTATTTCAGCAGGACAATGCAAAACCACATACTGCAGCTATAACAACAGCATGACTTCGTCGTAGAAGAGTCCGGGTGCTAACCTGGCCTGCCTGCAGTCCAGATCTTTCACCTATAGAGAACATTTGGCGCATCATTAAACAAAAAATACGTCAAAGACGACCACGAACTCTTCAGCAGCTGGAAATCTATATAAGGCAAGAATGGGACCAAATTCCAACAGCAAAACTCCAGCAACTCATAGCCTCAATGCCCAGACGTCTTCAAACTGTTTTAAAAAAGAAAAGGAGATGCTACACCATGGTAAACATGCCTCGTCCCAACTATTTTGAGACCTGTAGCAGAAATCAAAATTGAAATGAGCTCATTTTGTGCATAAAATTGTAAACTTTCTCAGTTTAAACATTTGCTATGTTATCTATGTTCTATTGTGAATAAAATATTGGCTCATGTGATTTGAAAGTCTTTTAGTTTTCATTTTATTAAAATTTAAAAAACGTCCCAACTTTTCCGGAATTCGGGTTGTATGTTATTGTTCTCTGCATTAATAAAAAAAGAAAAAGAAAAAAAAAGCTCTCGCGGTGATTTGTATGCAATACGTCATGCCTTGTATTACTAAATATGTAAATAATATTTGACCTTTGATCATCTCAGTCTGTAAAGATGAGCTCTCAGGAGAGACACAGAGCGGCATCATCTTCCTCCTCCGCTTTTCCTTCAAGGCAGCTTGAAGTAAGCTTTTGTTACTGAAGTAACCAATAAAATCGATACAAGTTTTTCATGTTACAGTGTGCTACAGTTTGTTGCGGGTTATTATTATCATTCAGTAACACAAGCTTACTTAAAGCTGCCTTGAAGGACAAGACCTCATCTTTACAGACTGAGACGATTGAAGGTCAAATATTATTTACATATTTAGTAATACAAATCACCGTGAGAGCTTTCCAACATGCGAGACACTGAGTACTCTCTGTACTTCACGGTCAGTGAGCACCTGTCCATCAAAAGCTCACTATCCAATCAGAGTAGATCACTGTTAAGCCCGCACCCACGAGAGGTTCGTGTCAAAACACCAAACAAAAAACTGCAAAGTGTAAGCGACATCTGTGGCAATGCATTCAGAATCCACGATTAGCGAAAACGAATCTTTGAAAAACATTAACAAAGAATAAAGCATATTTGAAGACAGTGTTTCCCACAGAATTAGATTCTATTTGCGGTGGTGTGGTGTTTGGGGACCAGGGACCCGGGAAGGGGGGGGGTTAAGTTAAATATATCATATATATCATATATTTTTAGTGACAAGTACACATTTCCATTGCCAACTCTTAGTGTCAGATTCCTTAAAGAGATAGTTCACCCAAAAATTAAAATTCTATCATCGTTTACTCACCCTCAAGTTGTTCCAAACCTGTATGAGTTTCTTTGTTCTGTTGAACACAAAGGAAGATATTTGGAAGAATGACAGAATCAAACAAATCTCGGTTCCCAATTACTTTCATTGTAGGAAAAAATATATACTATGGTAGTCAATGGGGACCGAGATCTGTTTGGTTACAAACATTCTTCCAAATATCTTCCTTTGTGTTCAGCAGAACAAAGAAACTCATACAGGTTTGGAACAACTTGAGGGTGAGTAAACAATGATAGAATTTTCATTTTTGAGTGAACTATCCCTTTAAAGACATTGCTATTGCTACATTGCTATGCCATTGCTACACTTTCTATGCTATGACAGCTCCACAGACTTCTTGTTGCAAATTGTGCTCACACACACAAACCTGGACCTGGAGATGGACACACACACACACACACTCAAACTCACAAACTTACTGACACACACAAACACAGGCTCACACACTCAAACATTCAAAAAGACTCACTCACACACACACTCACACACACAGACTCAGACACACACAGGCTCACACACACACCAAACTGGACCTGGAGGCAGTGGTGGACAAAGTACACAAATCAAGTACTTGAGTAAAAGTACAGATACATATAATAAAATATTACTCCAGTAAGACTAAAAGTACTCCTTTTTCAATTTTACTCAAGTGAAAGTACAAAAGTACTCGATTTTTTATGTACTTAAGTAAAAAAAGTACTGAAATTTTATATAGGCTACTTAATAAAATTTTATATTCGCACATATTTTTAATAATCCTACTGCTCAAAATACCTGGGATTTTTTCCAAAATAACTACTATATGGAGTCAAGATTTATTTTTGTTGTTGATATGGACTACGCTGATGAGAGTGATGTTCACTGTGAAAGCTTACACTGTGATGTACCTGAGAGAAAACAGAGATGACCATCTGATTTTCACCAGTAAGAACAAAGTATTTTAAAGTTTGTTGTTTTACAGAACATCATAGTTAGGACTATATATGACATGATAATAAGGCCTGAAGTTAGGAAGAACATTTTAAAGGAAAATATAATTATATTTTCATAATGATTTTTTCATTTTTTATAATTTTTTATATCACGGAAATTCGTCCCCCACACTTTTTCGGTCAAGTGTGTTCGCATAGAGGTTTTCAAGAGCTGTACGCTGTCTTGTACGCGCCCTGTCACTGTCACTCACCGATCAAATAAGGCTTTGACAGCCGCCAAAAAAAAAGATCAATGCAGAAAAACCCCTGGATTGGTTATATAACATTGGACAGAATGTTGATCCAGCCATCGCGTATATTCAGCGCACATAAGGTAAACGTTTTGCAAACGTTTTTTAGAGAAATAAAAACAGGTCGACGAATCGATGCGCATATTTTGCGTCGACGTATTTTTTTCGTCGACGTCATTGATGACCTCGACGCATTGTCCCAGTCCTAATATATATATATATATATATATATATATATATATAATTTCTGACCAACACACACCAACCTGAACCTGGAGATAATAATAATATAATGTCTAGTCTGGTAACTGTGATATATATAAACCTACCAACGTCCGTTGCCATGATTTTTGGAATGACTGATCGCGAGAGGAAAAAAAATGAAGTTTTAGTCGCATAACATCGGTTAATGGAAACGCCGTCATTTCGCAATAGTTGTTTATCGATATTTAGAAAAAAAAACACAAAAGTTTTGCGCGAATCTGTAATGGAAATGCGACTGCGCTTAACATAGACTGACTTCTCAGAGTTATGTTAAGCAACAGTGTTCATTACTAACCATTCAACTCTGGATTGATTCTGGAATCTTCGCTGGGCGAATAAGCATTAAGCACCGGCAACAGGGGGGGGGTTAAGTTAAATATATCATATATATCATATATTTTTAGTGACAAGTACACATTTCCATTGCCAACTCTTAGTGTCAGATTCCTTAAAGAGATAGTTCACCCAAAAATGAAAATTCTATCATCGTTTACTCACCCTCAAGTTGTTCCAAACCTGTATGAGTTTCTTTGTTCTGTTGAACACAAAGGAAGATATTTGGAAGAATGACAGAATCAAACAAATCTCGGTTCCCAATTACTTTCATTGTAGGAAAAAATATATACTATGGTAGTCAATGGGGACCGAGATCTGTTTGGTTACAAACATTCTTCCAAATATCTTCCTTTGTGTTCAGCAGAACAAAGAAACTCATACAGGTTTGGAACAACTTGAGGGTGAGTAAACAATGATAGAATTTTCATTTTTGAGTGAACTATCCCTTTAAAGACATTGCTATTGCTACATTGCTATGCCATTGCTACACTTTCTATGCTATGACAGCTCCACAGACTTCTTGTTGCAAATTGTGCTCACACACACAAACCTGGACCTGGAGATGGACACACACACACACACACACACACTCAAACTCACAAACTTACTGACACACACAAACACAGGCTCACACACTCAAACATTCAAAAAGACTCACTCACACACACACTCACACACACAGACTCAGACACACACAGGCTCACACACACACCAAACTGGACCTGGAGGCAGTGGTGGACGAAGTACACAAATCAAGTACTTGAGTAAAAGTACAGATACATATAATAAAATATTACTCCAGTAAGACTAAAAGTACTCCTTTTTCAATTTTACTCAAGTGAAAGTACAAAAGTACTCGATTTTTTATGTACTTAAGTAAAAAAAGTACTGAAATTTTATATAGGCTACTTAATAAAATTTTATATTCGCACATATTTTTAATAATCCTACTGCTCAAAATACCTGGGATTTTTTCCAAAATAACCACTATATGGAGTCAAGATTTATTTTTGTTGTTGATATGGACTACGCTGATGAGAGTGATGTTCACTGTGAAAGCTTACACTGTGATGTACCTGAGAGAAAACAGAGATGACCATCTGATTTTCACCAGTAAGAACAAAGTATTTTAAAGTTTGTTGTTTTACAGAACATCATAGTTAGGACTATATATGACATGATAATAAGGCCTGAAGTTAGGAAGAACATTTTAAAGGAAAATATAATTATATTTTCATAATGATTTTTTCATTTTTTATAATTTTTTATATCACGGAAATTCGTCCCCCACACTTTTTCGGTCAAGTGTGTTCGCATAGAGGTTTTCAAGAGCTGTACGCTGTCTTGTACGCGCCCTGTCACTGTCACTCACCGATCAAATAAGGCTTTGACAGCCGCCAAAAAAAAAGATCAATGCAGAAAAACCCCTGGATTGGTTATATAACATTGGACAGAATGTTGATCCGGCCATCGCGTATATTCAGCGCACATAAGGTAAACGTTTTGCAAACGTTTTTTAGAGAAATAAAAACAGGTCGACGAATCGATGCGCATATTTTGCGTCGACGTATTTTTTGCGTCGACGTCATTGATGACCTCGACGCATTGTCCCAGTCCTAATATATATATATATATATATATATATATATATATATAATTTCTGACCAACACACACCAACCTGAACCTGGAGATAATAATAATATAATGTCTAGTCTGGTGGCTGTGATATATATAAACCTACCAACGTCCGTTGCCATGATTTTTGGAATGACTGATCGCGAGAGGAAAAAAAATGAAGTTTTAGTCGCATAACATCGGTTAATGGAAACGCCGTCATTTCGCAATAGTTGTTTATCGATATTTAGAAAAAAAAACACAAAAGTTTTGCGCGAATCTGTAATGGAAATGCGACTGCGCTTAACATAGACTGACTTCTCAGAGTTATGTTAAGCAACAGTGTTCATTACTAACCATTCAACTCTGGATTGATTCTGGAATCTTCGCTGGGGGAATAAGCATTAAGCACCGGCAACAGGGGGGGGGTTAAGTTAAATATATCATATATATCATATATTTTTAGTGACAAGTACACATTTCCATTGCCAACTCTTAGTGTCAGATTCCTTAAAGAGATAGTTCACCCAAAAATGAAAATTCTATCATCGTTTACTCACCCTCAAGTTGTTCCAAACCTGTATGAGTTTCTTTGTTCTGTTGAACACAAAGGAAGATATTTGGAAGAATGACAGAATCAAACAAATCTCGGTTCCCAATTACTTTCATTGTAGGAAAAAATATATACTATGGTAGTCAATGGGGACCGAGATCTGTTTGGTTACAAACATTCTTCCAAATATCTTCCTTTGTGTTCAGCAGAACAAAGAAACTCATACAGGTTTGGAACAACTTGAGGGTGAGTAAACAATGATAGAATTTTCATTTTTGAGTGAACTATCCCTTTAAAGACATTGCTATTGCTACATTGCTATGCCATTGCTACACTTTCTATGCTATGACAGCTCCACAGACTTCTTGTTGCAAATTGTGCTCACACACACAAACCTGGACCTGGAGATGGACACACACACACACACACACACACTCAAACTCACAAACTTACTGACACACACAAACACAGGCTCACACACTCAAACATTCAAAAAGACTCACTCACACACACACTCACACACACAGACTCAGACACACACAGGCTCACACACACACCAAACTGGACCTGGAGGCAGTGGTGGACGAAGTACACAAATCAAGTACTTGAGTAAAAGTACAGATACATATAATAAAATATTACTCCAGTAAGACTAAAAGTACTCCTTTTTCAATTTTACTCAAGTGAAAGTACAAAAGTACTCGATTTTTTATGTACTTAAGTAAAAAAAGTACTGAAATTTTATATAGGCTACTTAATAAAATTTTATATTCGCACATATTTTTAATAATCCTACTGCTCAAAATACCTGGGATTTTTTCCAAAATAACCACTATATGGAGTCAAGATTTATTTTTGTTGTTGATATGGACTACGCTGATGAGAGTGATGTTCACTGTGAAAGCTTACACTGTGATGTACCTGAGAGAAAACAGAGATGACCATCTGATTTTCACCAGTAAGAACAAAGTATTTTATAGTTTGTTGTTTTACAGAACATCATAGTTAGGACTATATATGACATGATAATAAGGCCTGAAGTTAGGAAGAACATTTTAAAGGAAAATATAATTATATTTTCATAATGATTTTTTCATTTTTTATAATTTTTTATATCACGGAAATTCGTCCCCCACACTTTTTCGGTCAAGTGTGTTCGCATAGAGGTTTTCAAGAGCTGTACGCTGTCTCGTACGCGCCCTGTCACTGTCACTCACCGATCAAATAAGGCTTTGACAGCCGCCAAAAAAAAAGATCAATGCAGAAAAACCCCTGGATTGGTTATATAACATTGGACAGAATGTTGATCCGGCCATCGCGTATATTCAGCGCACATAAGGTAAACGTTTTGCAAACGTTTTTTAGAGAAATAAAAACAGGTCGACGAATCGATGCGCATATTTTGCGTCGACGTATTTTTTGCGTCGACGTCATCGATGACCTCGACGCATTGTCCCAGTCCTAATATATATATATATATATATATATATATATATATATATAATTTCTGACCAACACACACCAACCTGAACCTGGAGATAATAATAATATAATGTCTAGTCTGGTGGCTGTGATATATATAAACCTACCAACGTCCGTTGCCATGATTTTTGGAATGACTGATCGCGAGAGGAAAAAAAATGAAGTTTTAGTCGCATAACATCGGTTAATGGAAACGCCGTCATTTCGCAATAGTTGTTTATCGATATTTAGAAAAAAAAACACAAAAGTTTTGCGCGAATCTGTAATGGAAATGCGACTGCGCTTAACATAGACTGACTTCTCAGAGTTATGTTAAGCAACAGTGTTCATTACTAACCATTCAACTCTGGATTGATTCTGGAATCTTCGCTGGGGGAATAAGCATTAAGCACCGGCAACAATCCGGCGTCCTCTAACTAACGCATGCTCATGTTTTGATTCAGATCGTGTTCGAAAAGGAGGGGCTAGTCGTGCGTGCCTCTGTTGTCAGTTTGTGAGAGGGAGGGAGCAAGCAGCGCGCAGCTTCCCCTTCATCTCAGCGGGAGTTGCTTGGCTGACACAGGCATGGGCGTCAGTTTGGTTTGAAATGTGGTGGGGACAGAGACGCATTCAGAAGTGCATTTTCAGAAGTGGTGGGTACAATGATGCATTTTTTTTTTCTCTTTCGCGCAGGTCATGTTTTGAAAGACGTCCTGTATCTTATTAATGTAAATAAATAAAAATGTATACAAAAATGTGATGATGTCCGACTCGTTTTATGAAGAAGAAAGCCGTACAAAGCATTAGACATATGATATATGACCCACTAATCTGCTTCATATCATCATATAAGTACCATGTTGACAATATGACATGGCCATGACGTGGTTTAATGTACCTAAACAATGATTACCAAATTTCTCTTTCATGTTGCTTTGTTATAACCACTGAAAACGGGGAAAAAAATCTAACCCAAAATCGGGCCTCGCTCTACATTATCCCGCTTATTACATGGCTACCCACCAAATAAATCAATAATTTGACACAAAATATTGATTTGAAAAAGAGTTTATTGATTTAAACACGATTGTATTGCTTCCGCTAAAGAAAATAGTTCCGTCTCTACGATTAGAATCCTGCCGCGTCCATAGCAACGCTCTGTTTTTCATGGCAACGGTGTTATTATCAAGAAATAACAGACTTCATTCTACAGTGGAATTCAACCAAGCCATGTAATAATTTGATTTAATTCCCAGTACAATTTACCATATCTAAACACAACACAACTTAAGCACTACAAATTTTATCAAGATTGAAAAAGCAAAAATACATGTAGCACATGAACACTATTGACTATCACACCATGATCTGACTGCTCTCAATTCACAACAACATGCATCCATCCAATCTACATCAGGCATTTTGACTAAAACTTGATCCATTCCTCATCATCATCATCATCATCACAACTATTCCAGAATTCAGCAATAGATTCAAGCAATAATTAAAAAGATACTGACTACTCAACAATCATCTCCCCCAACACTTGCTGTATGAACGCAAACCGTAACTAGCTAATTAAGTTGGTGGCTAAGGAAGTCTAACGTAACATTAATTGCAAGAGAAGAATTAAAACAGCCGATCCCTTGTGTGCAAATGCACAAGACCTAGCCATAATACCAGCAAATCTTAATTAACATAAGTTATCGCGTCTTACCTTTGTGTCAATGGTCTGCAGACCCATGCTGTGTGTACAACAACATCCATTTGTTCTACAGGTTATCACTTTGATATGTTATAGTCCATGGCACTAGGATGCAACCTTGTGATATTGTATGAAGGCTAAATGACTTGCTCGTCTATGATACATTCGCCAGAAATTCTGGCCAATCCCAGCAAAGACTAGGTAGCCTCGTTCCCGCTCGTTCACTGTCCATTCCAAACTGTCAACTCATTTGAAAAACATTCTTTAAAAAAAAGAAGCGCGATATTCATATAGACGGTTTCATCGGGCGCATGCGCCTGGACCTAACTTAACTTCCGGTCTGTGTTGTGTATATTGGTCTGGCTGCAGTGCCTTCTACAAACGCGGTTAAAGTCAAGGCGATGAGTAGACTGAGGGCTCAGGTGGTTGTGCTGCGGGATGTGTTTCCCATACATTTATTTATTTTTGGAAACTCACCACAATTTTAAAACTGATCGATTTTCAAAAAGGCTTCGCTGAATAAACATGAGTAACGTTATGTACTGCACGTTTAATAATAATAATTCCTTACATTTATATGTTTAAATATCAAAACGAGGCACAGGTGTTTTTTATATCGCTGTATTTCTGAAGGAAGACTTGCATGTTATATGCCTGATAAAGCAGCGTGTGTGAGCGTA
Source organism: Carassius carassius (assembly GCF_963082965.1). NCBI lineage: Eukaryota > Metazoa > Chordata > Actinopteri > Cypriniformes > Cyprinidae > Carassius > Carassius carassius. Next base: position 21,613,521 of record NC_081759.1, on the reverse strand, counting down.
CTTTGTTTACAGCTGTTACTGGGGAAACCTCCATTTCTCGCGCTTTATGTCTATGCTTTAAAACATCTCCTATTGGCAAAGAATGGATTTGCATTCTCATTAAGTCCGCCTGATCCATGCAGCAAACATATTTTGTTTGTTATCAAAAAATATCTACTCTAGAGGGACTTGGCTGATGTTATTGATTCAATACCACGACTTAGGTGCCCTTGAGCAAGGCACTGAACCCCCAACTGCTCCCCGGGCGCCGCAGCATAAATGGCTGCCCACTGCTCCGGGTGTGTGCTCACAGTGTGTGTGTGTGTGTTCACTGCTCTGTGTGTGTGCATTTCGGATGGGTTAAATGCAGAGCACAAATTCTGAGTATGGGTCACCATACTTGGCTGAATGTCACTTCACTTTCTTTCTTTCTTTCTTTCTTTCTTTCTTTCTATTTGGAAGTCTACCGGAAGTTAAGTTAGGTCCGCAAAAGCGCGCATGCGCAGTAACGTTTGTTTATGTTGTTGCCGTTGAAACCGTCTGTAGAGAAAATAATAACAGTGACACGATGACTCCCCCTCCCCCAACCTAGAACGTATCCCAATGTTACAGTTGTTGCAGTTTTAATGAACAGAAAAGCGTGTAGCCAGCGCAGCAGCAGAACTCGAGGTTTAAAAAAAAAAAAAAAGTGGTGGGTACAAAATGACTCATGACGAAATCTGGGGGGGACACGTCCCCCCGTCCCCCCCGAAATCGACGCCTATGGACACAGGACCACCTGGAGATACACAAATGGACATTTGCCATTTTTGCTCATGAAGCCAGAGTAAATCACCTGAGCTTTAAATGCCATGTGACTAACAAACCGCAGGAAAATTATCTCATGACAACGCTGATTGGCTGATGCCACCAAAAGAATGTGCAAGGTACCAAACATTTGTGTAATTCAAAATATGAGTAAAACAATCGGAGTGAAAAAATTTTTTGGGAAATTCCCTTATATTAATAACAAAGAACATATGTGTATCCTGATATGTGACCAAGGCTGGATTGGTAATCTGAAATAATATTTCGCGCTGGATTGACACACTATGGGGCATATACAGTTTTTTGGGGGTTTTATTGTATCTCAGACTGTCTTTCGAAAAATTTTAGTAGCATTTTCTTTTCATATGTGGTGGCATGGGTTTGGCTATTTGGACCAAAAATGCCATGGCTGATTGTGACATCAAGTCTATTTCACTCTTTTAAGAGCATCCACTAATAGAACTTCTATAATTATACTAGCATACACATACTACATATTACTATATATAATAAAAAAAACTGCAATTGATAAGTAAATTGTCAGAATACACATATTTTGAATGCCTGTAAATAGAGAAAGATGCCTGCCACATAATGTAGCAAAGGCATCTAACAGCAGTGGCCATTTAGATCATGTTAACACTTGAATCCTTGGTGAAATAAGCAAAAAAAAAACAATATTTGGTTAATTTCCACTTTTTTTAATTAATATCCAAGCATGTAAAATACAACACCACAAAAACTAAAGACTCAAGAATTTCTCACGAAGAGAAACCTTGGTTTTCTGCCAGCGTCTTGTTAGTCTTATCCATAACCCCAATCTCAACACCAGAATATGAGATAACAACCCTACACAGTTAATAGATCTAAAAAAAAAACTGTCATCCTCATAGCCTCATAGCCTCGGACCTGTAATACCGAGGCCAAAATACCACCGGGCCAGAAGCTCTGCTGCGCTTCACTAAAACCCTTCCTTTTACACGCCTCTCAGGAACAACGTCATGCAACACCCATCATTTAACCAACAAAGAGATTATCAGAAAACTAATAAGAAAAAAGTCACTGGATCTAGCATGATCACAAAACGAACATAATAAAAGCATTGTTTGCATGCTTTGTTAAATATTTAAATTCAAAAGCATCAATGTTTTACTATAATAAGGTGATGCATCATAATGAATTAATTTATCAGGATTGAAAATTAGTCACAGAAATAAAGTGTTATGAACATAGACTTCTTATTAAGTCTTCAGCCTTCTTATTGATAGCAATCTTTCCTTAGAAAGCCACTTTCTAGCATTTGTAAAACTGCAGTTTTCCATCTCAAAAATATATCTAAATTACGGCCTATGCTCTCAATGTCAAATGCAGAAATGTTAATCTATGCGTTTATGACCTCAAGGTTAGATTATTGTAATGCTTTATTGGGTGGTTGTTCTGCACGCTTAGTAAACAAACTACAGCAAGTCCAAAATGCAGCAGCAAGAGTTCTTACTAGAACCAGGAAGTATGACCATATTAGCCCGGTCCTGTCAACACTGCACTGGCTCCCTATCAAACATCGTATAGATTTTAAAATATTGCTTATAACTTATAAAGCCCTGAATGGTTTAGCACCTCAGTATTTGAATGAGCTCTTGTTAAATTATAATCATCTATGTCCGCTACATTCTCAAAACTCAGGCAATTTGATAATATCAAAATATCAAATATTAACTGCGAGTGCCAGATCCTTTTCCTATTTAGCACCTAAACTCTGGAATAACCTACCTAACATTGTTCGGGAGGCAGACACACTCTTGCAGTTTAAATCTAGATTAAAGACCCATCTCTTTAACCTGGCTTACACATAAAATACTAATATGCTTTTAATATCCAAATCCGTTAAAGGATTTTTAGGCTGCATTAATTAGGTAAACCGGAACCGGGAACACTTCCCATAACACCTGATGTACTTGCTACATCATTAGAAGAATGGCATCTACGCTAATATTTGTCTGTTTCTCTCTTATTCTGAGGTCACCGTAGCCACCAGATCCAGTCTGTATCCAGATCAGAGGGTCACTGCAGTCACCCGGATCCAGTACGTATCCAGACCAGATGCTGGATCAGCACCTAGAAAGAACCTCTACTGCCCTGAAAGACAGCGGAGACCAGGACAACTAGAGCCCCAGATACAGATCCCCTGTAAAGACCTTGTCTCAGATGACCACCAGGACAAGACCAGAGGAAACAGATGATTCTTCTGCATAATCTGACTTTGCTGCAGCCTGGAATTGAACTCCTGGTTTCATCTGGTCAGAGGAGAACTGGCCCCCCATTCATAACCACTCCTCTAACCCCAGCTGGCCCGCTTTGGCTCAAGGTTTTCGTCGGGCCAAAAAACCCAGTCCATTGGCTCCGTGGAAGCACCGACAAGGCACGATCAAGCACCGGAAGTGAGAGTGGATACGCATCTGGCCCTGGGATGCACTAGCAGGCCCGCTTTTGCCCAACAGTGGAAATGTGGCTATTTGTGCAGGGCATGAAGATATTACACCAGCACTTTTGCTCCAGGCAGAGCAGCCTATGAGAAAATTTATTTCTGATGTTATGTGGTTTACACATTTTAGATCATTTCCTATGTGCCCCAGGGGAGGATGTTGATGGAATCTTTGATAGTATGGAGTATTCACATCAAAGTGATCAAAGGGCTACAGTCACAAAAAAGCACAACCTATTGTGGTTTACCATTGTGTGTGTCAGGACATATGATTCAAACACTACAAATAAACTGACTGAGAAACTAAGATTGAGTTCAAAAGAACTGAATTAGGCCAACCAGTAAACATTGTCGAGCCTACACAACTGAACTGAGAAATGTTTTGTTTGCTGATAAACTATTGTTTGCAAAAACTAAAGTCTTAAGTGGCTTTAGAAGTAAAAATTTATTCCAAATTTCAAAGGCTAGCAAGATTGTTTTTTGATAGGCAGGGCATGAAAACCTTTGAATAAGTATTTGAACAAATCATTTGAATGAATCAATCAATGAATCACATCTAAAGACTTGTTTGTCGCCACCTACTGGCTTTAACTAAATGCTGTACACATGCAGAAAGAGTCACTGAAAATCCCTACCAAACTGACAGGCTGTCTTAAAGGGGAGCTCAGATGCAAAATTAATTCTTTTACATTGTGTTTTAACATATTTGTGTGTTGGCATTGTGTGTACACAACCACCCTATAATGGTAAAAATCCACCCAGTCCTTTTTTAAAATCCCCAAAAATCATGAGCACAGTGTCAGATCAAGACGTTCACAGATTCTTGGCAGTGACGACACACAAGCATAGCTCCCTCCCATAACTATTGACCAACACTGCCGTTTTAGCATCAACAATCCGCCATTGTTTTGATGCTGGGGTAGGTGTAGACAAAAATGTCTCCTAAGCGAATAAGGTGTATTGTTGTTTAAAGGGGTCATATGATGCGATTTCAAATTTTCCTTTCTCTTTGAAGTGTTAAAAGCTGTTGGTGAATAAAGAAGATCTGTGAAGTTGCAAAGACTAAAGTCTCAAATCCAAAGAGATATTCTTTATAAAAGTTTACACTCGTCCACGCTCCCCAGAAACGGCTCGTTCTAACACGCTCCCACATAAGTATGTGGGAAGTTTTGCATGATGTCGCACAGATACACACACAATATAATATGCTGTTATCCTCCATATAGCTTCATATTCAAGTCAGAAACTAAGCTTTTTTTTTGCACAGGCCTATCTAAAGGGTTAATGGTCCAACCTATTGATCAACTGTAAAAATAACAAATGTTACCTCTTCCCAACAGGGAAAACCACCAACAATCAAGAATCTCACACACACAAACACTATAATTTGCTGTTATACTCCATATAACTCCATATACAAGCCAGAAACTAAGCCTTTTTTTTGCACAGGTCTATCTAAAGGGTTAATGGTCCCACCTAGTAATCAACTGTAAAAATAAAAAAATTTACCTCTTCCCAAAAGGGAAAACCACAAACAATCAAGAATGCATGATTATATGGTCTCATGGTTTTGCAATCAAAAAATGTCGTTATAATGGAAGTCAATGGGGCAAAAACAGCCACCAACAACAAATTAGCGAGAAAAAATTTAAATCTAATGCTGCACAAAAACTAAAAATGCATCAAAGCCAATGTTGCTACTAATCTTTGACATGGCCAAGACTGTTATAAAAAGTAAAAAGAAAAATCCAGCCACATTAACTTTTATATTGAAAATAAGTCATTTTGTGTTTTTTTCCCCCCAAATCAGTGACATCATTTATGAACTTGGCAATTAAAGAGTTAAAATCTTGGATTTTTTTAAAAACATTTGATAGTTTTGATCAGGACTGAAGTTGATTAACAGATTTATGCAAAGAAAATTGAGAAAAAAATATGAATCTGACACATTTTTACAGCATTTTAATTGAGTGGATGTTTTCATCCCGAACATAACGAAAGGGTAGTGAATTTGAACAATGCACAAGGGTTAAACCGCATAAACACATTTCATTACACCAAATACACAAAATAATGTTCTTTTTAGCAGCATCATATGACCCCTTTAATGTAAAAATGAACATAGCAGTCGTTATTTACTCCCGCCATATGAGTCACTGAAGTCGCAGTGGATTACTTTTGTTTTTGAAGGGAATATAACCCCAATCTACCTAAATGCGTTAATGTTTGCGCAGATCATTAAAGATCCAGCCTCACCTACTGAAGAAGTGAGTATACGTTTTTTTATTATATGAATCTTTTCAGGTAGCCTTTCCTAATATTGTGCTAGTTAGCAAGTTCAGCAGCTAAATGCAGCTAAAGTTTACAGTCTCACAGAACTACTTATGACCCCAAGGAAGAGAGGGGTGGGGTGAGCAGTGCTCATTAGCATTTAAAGGGACATGCACTGAAACGGGTTGCTGTGAAAAGAGCTGTTTTTCACAAGGTAAAAAAAAGAGTGTTGTTTTACACTACCATTGAGACATTTTAACCAAAGTATGTTATAGACTTTTCATGAAGACCCTAAAGATTCATACTAACTTGTGGGAAATGGGCATCTGATGTCCCCTTTAAAACAATACAAACAGTGAAACGACCCACTTAAATAAAGTATCTTCACTAGATTATTTATTTTTTTGTGTATGTGTTATTTATATATACAGTAACTACGTGTACTAAACCAAATGGAAATTCTTAATAATTAAAGATTATGCAGCCCTGACACTTCACTCAAAGAAGTCAGCATATTGGCAAAAATTATTATTCTCTCAGTGCCAGAAAGTACATTGACTGCCAGAAGCTTCATGGTAAGGTAATAAAAACGTGATGACGCGGCACAAGAGGACTGCCATGAGCAATAGTGTTTGTATGCACACTTCACTTATGACCTGCTCTACAGTGACATTGCATTGATCTATATCTTAGTCTCTCTAATATATGAGAAATAAGCCCTATCTGTTTAATTTTCAAACAGAAGAACAGAACCTCAGTATGCCAGTAAGGTATTTTATAATTGCTATTGTGGGAAAGATATTGTAGAGGATTTAATTATGGATCAGGCTAAATAGGTCAGATACTTTTATTGCCTTCTCTGCATAAAATGTCATTATACTTCTCAAACCCGTGTACTGTATCATATTGCGTGCAATGATATTGATCTTTCCATAAATATCTGAGACTTTATAATAAGAAGCCTAATATATATATATATATATATATATCCCTCTGAGTTAGAAGAAGGTAATATTCTACAATATTGCTGACCAGCCCATGTAGATAAGTTTGTTTCTTCATCGCAAAAATAAATAAATAAATAAAGCACCTCTATCCATAACAGTGCTTTCTTGTGGGAAAATGTCTCATTTTATATTTGGAGAGAAATATGCATAGATCAAATTTCAAATAGTTCACAATTGTAAACAAATGCCGGAAGAGGCCATTTAAAGTTAAAACATCTTAATGATAGTTTATTTATTGCAAACATGCAGATTTTCACTTCAAAAGAGATGCACAGACGGATAGACTGGAGTCTTTTGTATTACTTGTGGATAATTGTGATGTTATCATTATCTGTTTGTCCTCTCATTTTGACAGAAACCCATTCACTGCAGAGGATCTATTGGTAAGTATTAATAAATTTCTCCAATTTCTCTTCTGATGAAGAAACAAACTCGTCTACATCTAGGATGGCCTGAGGGTGAGTACATTTTCCACACTTCACTTTAATAAATCACTTTAATAAATATAAGCCCCTCAAATAAGTAATATATTAATATAAGTATTTTTAATAATAAATATATATATATTTATTATCTTTCTGCAGCATTACATCAAAATATTTCAACAAACTTTTAAACTCCTACCTTCTAAATATTCAACCACTGATCTTGCTGACTATTCATTTTTAACATGACCAATTGGGATTCACAAAATAATGAAATGAAGGGCCAAAAATGATGTCAGGCGGTTCCCAAAATTATAAATTAAAAGCCTAAAGACCAGGTTCTTATTTGCAACAAGGTCAGTGCTTAAAACTTAAAATAGTACTGTTGATAAGAGAATTTATGTGAAATGAATTATTGCTTTCTCTTGCATTTCAATCATCTGAAAAAATTGATTAAAAAAATACCTGAAAAAAAGTCTGTTTATGCTATTGATTACATTCAGTGTGTAAATGCTGATTTCATTCATTTACTTTTAATTCATATTTGCACAAAGGGAATAATGCCTCCAATAATACAGCTGACAACCTGCAGCAGTTTTCAGCTAAAACTTTATACTACTTCACTAGTTGAACCTAGGATTGCAGATAAGCAATAATCAGAAGTTTGCTTTGTTGCACATAACAGCCTCATTAAGACAGATGTGTCATTTCGTATATCTGGGACATTTGTATCTCAAGTGTGATAACCACAAAAGCTGCTACATGTTAACAGCATCACTATTTAAGGCCTCTTAAGGCAATGACTATCATTCATGACAGATTGGGGCACAGTGAGGAGAGTGCAATTGTTATAAAAATTTTATACAGTATTTAGAAACAATTAGGAAAATCATGGGAAAGTCACAGAATGTATTTTGGGAATCCTGCTCTGATGATCTTGTGGTCACTCTGCTAGGATACTTGTGTAAACTTGAGGTGAAATAACTACTGTACATACATTCATCACAAGTGACACTGACACTAGTTAGTTAAGAGTATTTGCAAAAATGGCTGTGAAAAGTAAAGTTAATAAAGGTTGATACGAATTTGTTTGCAGATGCCGTTGGTTTGATATGCTAATGCAGTGACACTGAAGTGTGGCTCAAGTGCCCAAATACTAGGTGCCACTTAATGTGAAAATTGTGAGATATTATGAATAAAGTTACTTCTTAGTCTCTCTAAACCACAAATGCAACAGTTCCTTGATCTCTCGAGAAACAAATACAAACACTGGCATCTTAGAGACATATGCACTTTCACATATGCACTGGTTCCTCCTCATCCCCTTCCTTCTCCACATCCATCCTTCCATTCACCCAGCTCATATTGAATGGTCAATAGTAGAATATAATGGTCTACATTAATGCAAGTGATATTTACAGTCATGTTTGGTATCATTTGAACACTCTCGGGGCGAATGGTACAACCCGAATTCCGGAAAAGTTGGGACGTTTTTTAAATTTTAATAAAATGAAAACTAAAAGACTTTCAAATCACATGAGACAATATTTTATTCACAATAGAACATAGATAACATAGCAAATGTTTAAACTGAGAAAGTTTACAATTTTATGCACAAAATGAGCTCATTTCAATTTTGATTTCTGCTACAGGTCTCAAAATAGTTGGGACGGGGCATGTTTACCATGGTGTAGCATCTCCTTTTCTTTTCAAAACAGTTTGAAGACGTCTGGGCATTGAGGCTATGAGTTGCTGGAGTTTTGCTGTTGGAATTTGGTCCCATTCTTGCCTTATATAGATTTCCAGCTGCTGAAGAGTTCGTGGTCGTCTTTGACGTATTTTTTGTTTAATGATGCGCCAAATGTTCTCTATAGGTGAAAGATCTGGACTGCAGGCAGGCCAGGTTAGCACCCGGACTCTTCTACGACGAAGTCATGCTGTTGTTATAGCTGCAGTATGTGGTTTTGCATTGTCCTGCTGAAATAAACAAGGCCTTCCCTGAAATAGACGTTGTTTGGAGGGAAGCATATGTTGCTCTAAAACCTTTATATACCTTTCATATACCAAAACATGCAAGCTGCCCATACCGTATGCACTTATGCACCCCCATACCATCAGAGATGCTGGCTTTTGAACTGAACGCTGATAACATGCTGGAAGGTCTCCCTCCTCTTTAGCCCGGAGGACACGGCGTCCGTGATTTCCAACAAGAATGTCAAATTTGGACTCGTCTGACCATAAAATACTATTCCACTTTGAAATAGTCCATTTTAAATGAGCCTTGGCCCACAGGACACGACGGCGCTTCTGGACCATGTTCACATATGGCTTCCTTTTTGCATGATAGAGCTTTAGTTGGCATCTGCTGATGGCACGGCGGATTGTGTTTACCGACAGTGGTTTCTGAAAGTATTCCTGGGCCCATTTAGTAATGTCATTGACACAATCATGCCGATGAGTGATGCAGTGTCGTCTGAGAGCCCGAAGACCACGGGCATCCAATAAAGGTCTCCGGCCTTGTCCCTTACGCACAGAGATTTCTCCAGTTTCTCTGAATCTTTTGATGATGTTATGCACTGTAGATGATGAGATTTGCAAACCCTTTGCAATTTGACGTTGAGGAACATTGTTTTTAAAGTTTTCCACAATTTTTTTACGCAGTCTTTCACAGATTGGAGAGCCTCTGTCCATCTTTACTTCTGAGAGACTCTGCTTCTCTAAGACAAAGCTTTTATAGCTAATCATGTTACAGACCTGATATAAATTAACTTAATTAATCACTAGATGTTCTCCCAGCTGAATCTTTTCAAAACTGCTTGCTTTTTTAGCCATTTGTTGCCCCCGTGCCAACTGTTTTGAGACCTGTAGCAGGCATTAAATTTTAAATGAGCTAATTAAGTGGATAAAAGTGTAAAATTTCTCAGTTTAAACATTTGCTATGTTATCTATGTTCTATTGTGAATAAAATATTGGCTCATGTGATTTGAAATTCCTTTAGTTTTCATTTTATTAAAATTTAAAAAACGTCCCAACTTTTCCGGAATTCGGGTTGTAGTACAATGGTCTCAATCTTACAAAAGCAGACTAAAAGATAATACAGATCCTAAGAGTTAAGAGATATTTTGCTTACTGTAATGGGAGTGCCCTTTCCCAGGGTCCTCCATGTAAATTACCTTCTGTTCCCATTAGCCGTGTTTCCACTATCGAGCTTAAACCGGGTGTGCTAGAGCGTGCCAGGGCCAGTCGCGTTTCCACTGTCACTTCCGGGGCTTGATCGTGCCTCGCTGGGGCTTCCTCGGGGCCAACAGCCAGGTTTTTTTGGCCCGACGAAAACCTTGGGCCAAAGCGGGCCAGCTGGGGCTAGAGGAGGGGTTATGAACAAAGGCGGAGTTTCTCCGCGTCTAGAGAGCTCAGCACTGCAGATCATTTCAGAGAGATAACAGCTTTAACACCGGTATTAAAGACTTTTTAAAATAAGTTGAGCTCAAAACTCACTCTTAGTTAGCAGCAAGTGTTTGAAATAACTTGATCCGATGTGGATTATAATCACTAAACAAGGCAGACATATTTATAAGCGATGTAAAAGACTATGCACACTAAAAATTAACATTACCATAGTAAACATGGTAAATATGACCGCTTGGATAAATCAGACGTCAGCTTCTTATTCTCTAGCACAATTGTGTATTTATTAAGTAACATTTTATCTGTCGTCTCGTTTCATGAGTTTAGCTCCATGTTGCATATCATCAAAATATAATAATTTTTAATATAATATTTTATAATATTTTATAATAATAATTTTTGTTTGGGAGCTTTTATAAAAATAGAGAGCGTCTGCGCTGCGGATCATTTCAGAAAGATAACAGCTTTAACACCAGCATTAAACACTTTTTTAAAGTGTAACAAAACCCCTCCTCACAGCCTGACTCCACCCACTGACAATATTTGAAAAATGCTGAAAAGTGGGCAGATCACAGCGGAGATAGAGGGGACGAACCTAGGGCGGGGCTGAGCAAGTGTGGCGTGATCCTAAGACTCGCAGTGACGGATTGATTAACAGCTGCTGTCAGAGACGCTAAAATGGAGAGTGACTGTAATGACGCAAGTAGCTTTGCAACAGAGCGATCATTTGAAGTAGAGGACTTTTCTCCCCCACTTTTACCTGAAGTGGAGGGTGTCGAGTAGAGGTCTTCACAGTGCACCCGAGATCCGTCGACCCGGGACCCAACCCGGGACCTGTACGGGTTCGGGTCTATATTTTAAATCATCAGCCGGGTCCGGGTCGGTCCGAATCTATTACCTCGGGTCCCGGGTCTGTTTAACATTGTGTGTAATACCCGTGCGATTGGAGTCATCAGACTCGGAGAACACCCGGCCGTGATCAAACACTGCTTGTGTTTTTTGTAACTTGCAACTTGTAAAATTAGGAAAAGAAAAGAGTGAGCCAAAAAAAGTGATTGCTCTCTCTCTCTCTCTCTCTCTCTCTCTCTCTGCTTTTAGAAGCAGAGCTCGCAGACTCAGAGTTAATACAAGTGCACGCACGGTATTAATGCTTGCAGACTTGACACACTCATATTTAATATATTTCAAATCAGCAACACAATCTGAGGTGAACTGTCACATGAATGTTTTCTATGACGCTCAAATTGCGTTAAAGCATTTTAGGTTGATACAGCTAGCACACATTTGCAGTCTCGAGCGCATTTCATGTTTCTATGGCAACCAGTGAGGGACACTTCGACCGCCAAACCGCGTTTTACATTTTCTCCCATTTTTATAATATTATAAATGAACCGTTTAATCTTAAAGTTTTAGTGGTCAGATTCAGACTCGATGCAGAGCAGAGAGCACAGAGATCAGACGATAGCAAATAAATAACGTCAGCGGCCATGGCATTGCACAAGCGATCGTTATTATAGTTCAAAAGGGCAAACAGTCTTGTCCAGTCGAGTCAGAATGTACATGTGCACAGTAGCATTTGTCATCCGTCACCGTGATATCAAGTGGACTTTTGAAGCTGAAATAATGAGTGGATTCAGCTTGGACTTGGAATAACGAGAGGAATAACATGAATAACTTTTTTGTCGGAGGATTGTAATGCATCACAGGCAGTCAGGTACAAGGAAGAGAGACTCCTGCTCTTTAAATTAGGTAAGACAAAAAGCTGTATTTTTCGCAACAGGTTTATTGACTTGTAATAGCAATTTAAGGTGGAATATGTGACAGTCCGGTCCAGTCGGGTCTGTCTTCCCCGCGGGTTCGGGTCCAGATTTCAAATAATATACGGGTCTGGGTCGGGTCTGGGTAGGCATTTCTCGGATCTACACGGGTCCGGGTCCAGTTTTTGAAATATTAGACGGGTCCGGGTCGGTTCGGTGTAGTACATTACGGGTCTCTTTCGGGTTCGGGCACGAATTTTTGGACCCGTGAAGATCTCTAGTGTCGAGGTGTCTGTTCATATCAATTCGATCCGCTGGCTCAAACTGCGGTCTTAACTCCCACACCGCGTCGCTTTTCAGCGCAAGCTGTGTGGAGAAGCCCCTTTCCACCTCCATTGCGTTGGAGAAGCAATCCCGTGTAAAACGCAGTTTGCACACTCGAGCTCTAGGCGGGAACTTGCGGTCTTCCAGGCCAAGTGCATGCAACCACTGGCGCTTAATTTTAAAGTCTGCTGGTAAACTATGCAGTCCAGCAGTGCTGTCGCAACCAGCAACACACCTCCGTACCATCCTGACCACTGTACTAAATACAGATAAATAAATAAATTACGTCACCTGCCACCGCTTACGTCACTTGCCACCGCAACATCCAATAGGAAAAATCAACTGCAGTAGCCACCGTTCAACCTGAAGAGGGCAGCACTCACACGTTTTTACACCATATATTGTAGAATTAAAACACTTTATACTCAAATGTCAAAAAAGTTACTCGAATCAATGAAAAGCACTAATAAAGCCCCATTCTTATAGATCATTAACTAAAAAAAGTTGGTTTAGGGTTTAGTTACTATAAGTCAAGCTCAAAACTCACTTTCAGTCAGCAGCGAGTGTTTGAAATAACTTGATCCAATGTGGATTATAATCACGTAAACAAGGCAGAAATATTTATAAGCGATACAAAAGACTATGCACGCTAAACATGTTACCATAGTAAACATGTTAAATATGACCGCTTGGAGAAATCAGACGTCAGCTTCTTATTCTCTATCACAATCGTGTATTTATTTAGTAACTTATATTATCTGTCACAAGCCTGGTCTCGAGAGTTTAGCTCACGTTGCCATATCATAAAAAAAATATAATAATGTTTTTTGTTCGGGAGCTTTTATAAAAATAGAGATATTATCATTCATTCTAAATGTGACGTATAGGCTACTGTGGCTACAAATAAACAGAAACAGACTCGACTGAATGCAGGCTATTTTCATAAGCATTAAAAATAAATAAAATAGAAATAAGTGTATTTATGTGTGATTAATTTTGAGTCCTGAAAAATTAAATCAATATGATCAATGTATCACTTATTCTATAGTTAAAACATCGATGCTTTTGAATTTGAATATATAACAAAGCATGCAAACAAACGGCCGCTTTTATCATGTTCGTTTTGTGATCGTGCATGTTCCAGTGACTTCTTAGTTTTCAGATAACTTCTCTTTGTTGGTGAAATGATGAGGTAGCATGACGTTGTTCCTGAGAGGCGTGTAAAGGGAGTGTATTAGTGACGCGCAGCGGAGCTTCAGGCTCCACTGTGGAAACCCTGCGCTATTCTGGCCTCGGTGCTACTGGCCCGAGGCTATTAGCCCCGCCCGGCCCGCTTTAAGCCCTGGCTCGCACTGGCCCGACAGTGGAAATGCGGCTATTGAGTTGCAAACCACCCAGGTTTGGGACCTGAGTTAATGCAAATTCTAATTGTTAGTTTCTGTCTCCATCTCGGGGGATATTTGTCTTGATCTGAGATACTTAAGGAAATGTTGCAAGAGGATCAGGGCCTTCTGTAGCCAGATTCTCTTAGATTCATCTTTGAGAATTCAATGTCTTGTATTGATTTGATATCTTCGAATTGGCTATGTAATTGGCATAATACTTACCTGACTGATAATAAATTGTTACATTTGATTTACTTTGACTTACTCTGAAATTATTTTCTCATGTAGATTAAGTGAAGGTGTATGTTACCACAAATCTGCTTCCAGGGTTAGTACATACAAAATCTCTGGCTAGATGGAGCACAAGACACATCTGTTGAGATTAAAGATTCCTGACTAACTGCTTGACTTTAGTTAAGTTGTTATGCAGTTATATTAACTATGGGGGGGGCATATTTCATAGTACTAGCATAACCTCTGGTTATTGTCTCACTATATTCAAGTTGTTATATAATTAGATTAATTATAGGGGGCTAGGTAAAACACGATTGGAATAGCATATTTCCCAGTGCTAGCCATAACCTCTGATTGAGATTACCTTTGAGCTTTAACCAAGTTGTTACATAGGGGATAAACAGAACCACTATTTAAAGAATGACAAGCATGAGGCGGTCTATTAAATAGTTAGTCATAACCTCTGACTAATGATGGACTGGAGAGTTTGTGATCGTGGGGTACTGAATAGCTTAAGGATTCATATTCATGTTTAGTATGTGTGTGTTTGAATCTTCTTGCTTGAAATGTTTCTGACCATCAGTTATTTGTCAAATGTATCATATTCTTGTTATAGGAATCATGTCCAAAATTATACCCTGCAAGAGCGGGAAAATTTGTCCCACGTGCTTGATAAGATAACATGCGATTTATGAATGGGCAAAGACAATATCTAGTTGGTCAAGACAACATTTGAGGTATGGCCAAAAGGCCAGTTTAAATACTCCCAAAGTTTTAGCTCTTAGCATGCTTTTTGCCTTTACATTTTGCGTTCTTTGAGTGCTGTCCCAGCGTGCTTCGGCCTACACGCCTGCTGCTACTTAGCCACGATTCTTTCCTAACTTTCTCTCTTCCTGCAACTTGTGTGAATGTGTGAGTGCGTGCGTTTATGTATTAGATTAGTTTATATGTCTTAGATTTATCTAATAAAGCCTTATTCATATTGAAAAGAGAAGTATCTTGTGTTTTGTGCTTACAAGTTAATGTCTTAAACTGCCGATCTTGTTACTGTGCTAATTGATAGTGTTTTCACTATACTTTGAATATTAATATCCAGTGCAGATTTGATGTTAAACGGCTCGTTCAGTGAATCGCAGGATGTCTCAGTGATCAGCTGTAAAACAGTGATTCTGTCCAAATTCCCTTTAAAATCTTAAATGATTCCCTTGGAGCTAAATTGACCTGTTTCTCTTACAATATATAGAATTAATCAGAATAGTTATAAGTCTGAATATACAAATGCAAATATAGGGAATAATATTCTGTATATTTTACAGTTGGTTTGATACCTTTAGATCAAATGATGAATGTCGTTCAATGTATTTATATTAATGCATACATAAAAAGTCAAATTATTATAAAACACATAAAATGAAAATTCATAACAGGGATGTTTCCCTGAACATTTTAATATTGGTTTTATGTTATAATGTCACGTACTTAAATTGTTTAATTAATTTAAATTGTAAATTTTTTACATTGTTCCCCCTAGAAATTAAGCCTTGTGCAATGTAAAGGGCGTCTATGTATGACTTTCTGAGTTAGTTTGGGCTCAAAACAAAAACGCCACAAAGAGTTTAATTTTTTTTTTTAAATAGGAATGTCTAATGAATGTCAAACGTCAAACTAACTTTACCGCCGTCACTTACACAGATCAGTCAACATGTTTAATGTCAACCACATGGGAGATCACCAGACAATATTTAATTTGCACGTCAGTTAATGAGGGGACAGTGAAGTGTGAAGAAAGATAATAATTTCTCAGTTTGAAAAAAAAGCGCACTCAGTCATTTTCCTGGTAATCTTGTGTTTTAAAACCACACTTACCAGGTCACTAGTGTTTTTGGCCAGGTCATCCTCACTGGATGCTGCCGATTCCACCACCAGCTTCTCGAAGCACGTCGAGCCCAAGGACGAGCTCTTCTGCTGGGACATCACCAGATGAGACACCAGCAGCTTCGGGCTTCCGTGCGCGGATACGGAAATCTCCGGTTTACTGACTGAAGCTCCATCAGCAGCGGCCAGCGGTGAGATCCCGAGCCCTTTAACGGCGCTGGAGTCCGGCTGCTCGCACAGGGTCCTGTCGCCTACGAACGACGGTGGAGTTGAGCAGCACAGATTGGGCTGTGAGGACGAGAAGACTCGGTCCAGGACCTGTTTCTTCTTTCTTTTAAACATCCACAACCCGCTTTCTTTTTTACCATCCCCACTGCGTCGTACGGACCCCAGTTTGGGGCTCAGAAACGGTTTGGTCTTCTCTTGGAAATTCCTCCATATCCTTCTCTGGTAGGACGTTGATTGCGTGTCTTTGGCGCTCTCATCCTTGTGTTTCTCCTCCATGGTTCCCGTCCAGCAGCAACAGCGGCAGCAGGCTGTCAGCGCGCGGAGCACCAGAGACACTGAAGCGCGCGGGCGAGTGCACAGGAGCGCGTGCTCTCGATCGCAAATGACACTTGGGGACTCACAACACATTCACTTTATCCGGTGATGCTCCTGCTAGTGACATAATTCAGAGGGTCTTTCACGTCACATTAACCTTAAAGTCTACACTAAAACCTATATTACCGGACCATTTGTTTTCATTTAATAAAACAGCCCTATAGAAGAAAACATGAGGTAAAATAACAAACAACAGGGGTTACCTGTGAAATCAACGTGACTGTGCATCCGATTCACTCTTTAATGACTTAATGGCCTTACAGTAACCTAAGAAATAGCCAGTACACGAATACATAATTGCATATACGCCTCCCTATGGTGAAAGTCAGTAATTATAAGGAATTTGGTGAGTGTAAATTTTACAAGACAGGTCTACGTACAGTATGTCATTATATTACATAATGTTAATCCAAGCCATTGGAGCTATTAAATATTGTTGTTTGTTACTATAAAAAGTGCTGATAATAATACAGGTGGCACACCTGAAAGACTTAGAGATAAGCAGATACGCAAAACTGCCTCAACAGAAGTATATCAATAATAACAAAGACAAATTGTGTGTGTGTGTGTGTGTGTGTGTTTGTGTATATGCTAATGATATAGATAGATATAGCCTATAACTTCAAAATATCTACAATATAACTACAATAAGGTATTATATATTGTCTTTTAAATTATGATGTTAAATTTTTTAACATACAAGGTAAGGCAACTCATTTTCCCAATTTACACTGCAAAGGTGGCAGAGAAGTGCTTCTGAGTGGAATTTGTTTCTAATGTGGCACAGAGGCATAAATGCATTTATACAGCAATTACACTACTTTGATATAGGAGCGGAGGTGGATCTGAGCAGGTATAATTTAGTCAGGCTTTTATGCACCATTGCACATTTACTCAAAATTTTGAGCAGGCACATATAAGCTTTACCTGGACTGTGTAAAGAAACCTTTAGAGTTGAAAAGTTTTAACTGTATATCATTTTCATATTCTTTTTCCATAACTATTACTAGCATTTGCATTGTTAATATCCATACTATCGGTTTAAAAGTGAAGGCAAAGCCAAGAGAATACCACCCACAATAAGACCCACTCAGATTTCCTTTTAAAGATTATTTTATTCTATAAAGGCTGTAACAGCTGCTGTAAAGGCATGTCTGTTTGAAGAATTTGAGCTGTGATGTTTAAAATGTTTGTGTATCAAATTGATTTTACACACAGCAAGTAACAGCACACATTAGGACATTAACAATTCTCCTGAAGAGACCATCACGACTTAGCTTTGAAGCGTGGGAATACTGAGTACATTTGCTATTGCATAATAGATGTGTTACAAATCACAAAAGGGAAATCATTACTGGTACTCTGGCCAGAGAAGCCCATGAGAATTAATGAGGAGTCTGAGATGTCTGGCTTACATCTCAATACTTCATTTTTGTCCAATTATAGCATGATAAACTGCTTCATCCTAAAGCTGTCATCATTTGCAGAACAGAATGTTAATTAGTAGTAATTACATTATATTTAGACAACCAGATGTACTTTTTTAAAATACCATATGCAAACTGTCTGCATTAACTAGTTGTCAAGTAATGACACACTCCTGTCAGAACATGCCATGCAGTAGCTAAGAGATCATTGTTGCTTTGTTATGATGAATGGCTATATTAAAACTGTAAATGCTCAATCAAAAGGATTCACCTCTGCTAAATTAATACTTTATTCATAAATTCATCAGGTTGAAACGGCTACTGTGAGATTACAAATTTCTAAAATGTTAAATCTAGGTTCCAATGTAATAGCATATGAACTGAAAACGTTTTGATATACATTTTGAGGTAAATCAGGAAAATCAGGTGTCTGAGATAATGTCCTTTTGTCTTTGTGCTCTTCTTGCCATTTGGCCTTTTAAGCTCAAGACACAGCTGTGCCTTTTGTCTCTTTGATAATGTGGAGGTATCAGCGATACTGTCAGGCACCTCTGTATTTAAATGACACTGTTATGCTGACAAGATCAAAGATGGGAAAATGGCCAGTATCAGGCTGATCCCTGTATTGCATTTGCATGCTTTGTTTAGGTTGTCTCCACCTCCATGTATCCCTCCTCCTAGAAATGTGTATAATCTACAATGTATAAGGACAAGTTGGACTTTTGATGACTGCAGAGCCATGCAGAGCGTTCTCAGTAAAGAACTCTGCTGAAGATTACCCAAGAGTCTCCTGGTCTTCGTTTCTGAGTTCCCAATGGCTACTCAGCGGCAGATAATCGATAGTTGATGTAGTTTGCTGTAACCCTTGAGTTATGCTCACTACATTTAATGCAATGTAAGAGAAAACAGGGCTGTATTCTTGCAGCTTCAAAATGCATTTGATTAAGCTTCATTTTGACAGTATGGCTGTATAGTCTCTTTCATAAAGTATAGCTCTCAGGCTCTGTTTACTAATTGTATTATACATTTTACAATATTAAGTGACACCAAAAAAATTCACATTACACTGTATTTGCCATTTTATAAAGAGATCAAGTTTCTGGTGACCAGCCTTTGAAAAACTCTCTGTGGACTTAACTGTTTATGTTTAAAGGCCTAAAAAATGGAGCTCTAGCAAATGAGAGCTAGTTGTGTAATTATGTTTTGAATTAAATGCTTAATAGACATATGGAGAGCCGCATGAACAAACAGGAACTCTGAGCATTCTACTGGAAAAAGCCATGAAGATCAGGGACGATGTGGTGACTGGTCTACGTGCAACTCGGGGTTCGGTCATAATGGAGTCGTCTGCTAGAAAACTACTGAACTACAGAACCACATTCAAATCATAACTCATATTGTCAAACGGCTCAACAAAGACATCCAGGTGCAACATGAACAATTGTAAAGACTTACTATTATATTATATTATATTAATTATATTATATTATATTATATTATATTATATTATATTATATTATATTATATTATATTATATTATATTATATTATATTATATTATATTATATTATATTATATTATATTTTATTATATTATATTATATTATATTATATTATATTATAAAATAAAAGAATAATAAAATTAATTAATCTATATAAGAATGAATGCTCATCAGTCAAACAGCCTAGCAAAGACATCCAGGTGCAAAATGCTATATATTATATTATATTATATTATATTATATTATATTATATTATATTATATTATATTATATTATATTATATTATGTTATGTTATGTTATATTATATTATATTATATTATATTATATTATATTATATTATATTATATTATATTATATTATATTATATTATATTATAATTTTATTGTTGTATTTTCCATTTACCACTATAAAAGTTTACCCAACTATGATGACTGGTAGTGTGAAAGCAAAAATTTTACAATGTTTGATGAATTAGGTACAATTTGAGGAAAGATGCTGGCCAGCAGAGCCATTTACCCGATGGGATACATTATGCAGAATATGTGCATAAAAAATGAATGAATCAAAGAAATCAAAGCTCACTAGTCACCATAACCAGAATGAGGCTTTTTTTTGTCCCTGAAAAGTAATGACGTGACAAAGACACACAGGCTTGATTAGCAACTGAAAAATATGCTATAGGCCTAATTGCTTGGGCTAAACCACTTTTGTCCTTCCCTCTAAAATGATAAAATATGTACTCAAGGTACATTATCCAATTTAGAAGCTGTTTAAAAGAGAAAAAAACAAGATCCTTCTAAAAATTACTCTGGCATTATAATGGAAAAATACTGAAGTCTGTCAAACTGTGATTACAGCTGATATGAGCAATCACACTGTTATATGACCGTGAGGACAGAACAATCTTCTGTCTCCCCAGGTGCTGGAAGCCCAGATTACTGAGAGGGACAACCTTGCTGCAGGGACAACTTTTGCAGTCAAGAGCTTGGATCACAAGAACATGACGGGTATGGGGATCTCAGAGGCAGAGTGGCAAGGTCATTATTTACACCAAGATTTTATTTAGAGGTCCAAATATATTTAACTAAATAGGTTTAGTTAAATATAACTTAAAATAACTTAGCTTAATTTAGCTTAAATTAACTTAGCTTAGCTTAACTTAACTAATTTATTTTTAATTAAACAATGATTTCTCATTTTGCTTACATTTTTTTCCTTTTATTTTCCCTGAGGTCCCCTTATAATGTTAGCTATTTTTACACCAAAAACAGTCATAATTGTAAATACATGACCATGAACTCAAAGAGGCTGTTATTTCACAATACTATGAGTGATTCATAAATGATTATGATTGTGTTGCTAAAGATGTTTTATAACAATGAGGCTGAAGATAAAATGATCACTCATGTGTGTAAGTGTCACAAGTGTGTGCACATACAGAAGAAGTTCCAGACTGAACTTGGCAGCAGTAAACACTCCAAAACACAAATGTGATCAGACACTGATCTATAGATATGTTCTATATTATAGATCAGTGGATCAGACACTGAACTGAGGAAATGCACAAGAACTTAGGAGCACAAGGAATAAGGTATATAATAGAAACAGCTGAACAGAACAGATTAATAATCACAGTATCCATGACAACAAAGGAAGATCGGGAAAAACAACAACAAACAAAAAAAACATAGGAACTAATGAATACAAATTAAAAGTCCATGATACTGAAATTAACTGAAAATAGATGTGACCGTTAGAATAGTATATTTTCAAACAACCAGCTTAGCTGTTAACTTGTTAACTTACTAGAGAGATGTCTTCTTGGCTTTTGTTTATTCAAATATTATTTATATAAACATTTATGTGGAAATAGATAGTGGGCAGAGGGTTAGAAATGCCTTTAAGCCATAGACACAGAAGACTGGGAATGGCGAGATGAATTGAGATGCTGGAGATGTTGGCCTGCTGCATGACCTTTGACTCCTCCCTTATCAAAATCATCTAAACTAGTCTTGCCAAGATGTGACCATTCAGAAGTTCTCTGCCATCTTCTGAGTCATTCTACAGTTACAGTGGCAGATGACGTCATTCGTTTTAAGATTATAAAATGTCAAACTGCAGTATACACAATTATTTTTTTTAATTCATTAATTAATAATAATTATTATTATTATTATTTCAAAAGGTCAAATCTTTAAAGTTCCATAAATGCTCCACAATCTTGTTTTGTTTCATTTGTAAGGAAAATGTAGGAAAAATGTCTTTGTATCTTGTATGGAAAAAACTACTTTATGTTTTTACTTGAATTGACTGCTAATAACTGCTAATTGCTTTAAATACTTTCTATGACCTTATAATTATGATGTATAAATATTTTATTTCTGATCATTTACTTTTAAAAACATAAAATATAAATGTTATTGCTGCACAATGCAACTGAAGAAAAGTTTTCCAGTTGAAAAGCAATACAATACGAAAACACCAAAAGGAACAAAGTTTTCTTAAAATAAAGGTTGTGTTAAATAAAGAGTAGACAGATCAAACAGGCTGATTATTGAAAATCAATTAAATATATCCAAAGGGTTATTTTGAAAGGTCAGTGGCCAGTGGTTAAGCAATTCTAATATATGTTTGTAAAATATGTTTAAAAGAGTTTACACATTTAGATGAATGTTGCCAAAATTATGGAATATTTTGCTATGTCAGTAAAACCCAAACTGGAACATTTTAAACAATATTTAAAGAAGATTTCACTTTCGGCGTCTTCGTTTGTCTACTGCTCTGATAGTCCATTTGGACTCAAAGGAATATATAGCAGCATGGCACTTTGTTCACCATAAGGTCTTGTCTGTGACCATGTTTTCAAAATCACTCGGGTCCAAATTGCACAGTTTCAGACAATTTGAGGTCATCCTTGTAATGTTTGAACTGACCTCCTTGGGAGCGTGTACCACTCTGGAGCTGCCCACAAAAACCTTTTTTGGCAAGCTCAGATCTGACATGCGTACAACGTGTCCAGCCCATCCTAATGCAACCAGTAAGGCCTCAATAACAGTAATGTCACAGGTCTGGAGTACCTCCGTATTTGGGACTTTGTCCTGCCAGCTCATGTGGAAATGATCAAGTTTGGCAATCTGCCAGCGATATATGGTCCAAGTCTCATATTCATGCAACAGAACTGTGAGGATGACTGCCTTATACTCTGCATAGTGTCCAAACGTTTGCTGTGCTATTCCCATATTATCTTGGACAAATGCCCGAAGGCAGTGCTGGCTTTTGCGATATGCGCACTATTGTCACAGTCCACTGTGGTATCAGCTGCGAGAATGTAACTGAGATAGCAGAACTTGTCAGTCGCTGTCACCTGTATCGCTATATTTAAAAAATATATATAGCCTGTATGGTAAATTTTCCTTTACATACACAAAATAAATAATATTGTGACCAAGCCAGCATGTGCATTAGATGTGAAATTGCATGAGTGTTGGCCTTTCTTCCACAGGGGAAACTGCAGCATTGTCATCCAAATACTGAAGTCTGTGCATGGTCCCTGTGTGGGGAGTAACAGTAAATCACAGCGATTGCAGTGCATTAGCTCTGGGAAGTGGGCACCACACACCATAACGGTAATTGAAAATGAAAGGAGAATGTGTGTGTGTGTGTGTGTGTGTGTGTGTCAAATGCACATGGGAACACTAGTTTAGAATACACATTCTTTGTTAACAAATTTATATTTGTAGAAGAATTTTAACCAGCATGGATTTATACAGTTTGGAGCTAGAAGGACATGTAAAGTGAGTGTGATGACAGCTTTATTTTATATTGTCTTGTCATCTGCCAGCTGTCTCAGGATATAAGAAAACTAGAGATGTCACTGTCAGAGAAGTTCATTTCTCAGAGGAACGCCACTGGAGATTTACAGAAAAGGATACAATGACTGGATCTAAAGTAAGAGCAATTAAAGACACTTCTCAGTAGTCACTGGTATAAATTGTTTACATGTACACTCTCAGAAAAAAACTTAGGTCTACAAACCAGAACGGCCGGCACAGAAACCGTTTCTTCCTTCAGGGCTCAGGCAATCCATCTCATGATTTTCTTGTATGTGTAAACATAACTGGCAATAAAGCTCATTCTGATTCTGAAAAGCAGTCTCTAGGACAGTGCCAATTCAAAAGGTACACCTTTGTACCATATTTACCCTTAAACAGTGCCTATTAGTATCCTAAAGTATCTAATTAATACCCAAAGTGTGTTTGGGTATTAAGATTTGAATAGTAAGATTTGAAAGGGTCCGCCTCAGTGACGACTTTTATATTTGTACTTTATGAGACATTGAATCATTCACTTAACCAATGTAAGGAATGGCAATTAACAATGTCCACTAACAATGTTATACAAAAATTGATTTTAATTTATTGACATTAAAAACACAACACAACTTTTTTGAAGATTTGAACTGGTGCAAATTCTGAACAGCAGATACATTCTATATCAAGTTTCACAAAACAATAACTTCAAATATATACTGACTGTAAAACATCTGCTGTAGCTTTTTGAAATAAATCCTGATTACTTTTGTGACTTGTAAAATGACAAGGAAACCATTTGTCATTTTTTGTATTAATAGTATTTATATTGTACAAAAATGTTTTTGATATGGAAAGTTTCACTAAGAAGAAATTAATTATTGTTTTAAAGCTGAGTTGACATACTGCAAACATTTCCTTCAAATAGAATGTTATTAGGGTTTTTTGGCACTAGTTCTTGTACATTTTTAAAATGTCATTGTATTTAGCAA
The DNA here is from genome assembly GCF_963082965.1 of Carassius carassius. Lineage (NCBI taxonomy): Eukaryota > Metazoa > Chordata > Actinopteri > Cypriniformes > Cyprinidae > Carassius > Carassius carassius. The sequence continues at coordinate 21,589,238 of NC_081759.1, read as the reverse complement.
TACAAGAAAAACATGGCTCCTTGACATGCTCAAAGGACAAGAGAAAAGATGAGAAACAGAAAAGGCCAAACACCATTGAATCGTGCATGTCTCATATAACCAAATGTGACATGCCAAGTTGGAATATACTGAAGTGTGAATAAAAATGTTCAGTTATTTATTTTTACTTGGCAGACATGTTTTCATGTTTTTTGGGGCTGCAGGACTGCTTATATTTAATTGATAAAAGAAACAATAATCAGACCTGTTGCAGAAATCTATTTTAGGCCACTAGTTTCTTTTAATAAAATTTCTATGTGAAGGGCGATAGTGAAGGGACTTGACAGCCCTGACATCACTTATTGCGATTCTTTCCCACCCGGCCAACTCTATCGAATCTGCTGTCAGGAGGGTTTTTTCTGTTTTGACTGATGTAAATAGGAAACTTTGAGAAGCGGCTGGTGTTTCGGCACCACATGGCTCACAGGGGAACCAATGATTCACCAGATATGCCTCCAAATAGTGTAAAAGCCAGTCTATGTGCTGCCACATGGGCATCATGGCATGTGCAAGGTGACAATATAAGCTCCTGATTGCATTGTGGAGCACAGATGGCAGCTTCTGTACGCTGAAATAGAGCCTTGCCCGTGATCCCAGTGGAAAACCTACTTTCATGGTGTGACAGAATCAAAGCAATTAGCTGGCTGTGCTTTGCTTGTTATGTAATAGTGCTGAGTCAAGATAGCTTACAGTGACCCATGAAGAGAAGCATATGGGCCAAAGAAAAATAAACACATTGAGTAAAAAACCTGGAACTAGCATGAGCCGAAAGGTGAGAGTAATGTCTATTTGACACAATTTACCCTTTATTAAAGGTTGGGGCTAGTTGACACACTTTTTACTTTAATGAATATTCCTCAGTGTTGAGTTAGTTTTGAAAGTCAGTTTATGTACAGTTTTAGCTACAGTTAAAAAGCCATTATACATTTCTGCCAAACACTAAAAAAGTTTAAAAACAGCAAACACTGAAGAAGTAATATAAAAATATCAAACTACTGATCAGTATTGTTTTGTCAAATTTAAAAGACAAAAAGACACCTTGACCTGACCTGACATTTCCATAACAGTAAACATAAGATGTCTGAATTAATTTTATAACTTAGCTTTGCCATAATCACAATATCTTAATGGCATTAGTTAATACAATAGAAGATTAATGCAATTGTAGTATGTAATGTGGCATGTATGTATGTACAGTATGTAGGTCTGAGGGAGGTGGAGGAACTGAGAGAGACTGAGGAAGTGGACAGAGGAGCAGATGATCACAGTTCAATCACACACAGAGAGCAGCCAGCAGCTGTGCACACTGCTGCAGGATAGGGTGGTAAATGTGTGAATGCGTCTTTCTGAGTCAACAAACCAAGTGAGATATATGTCATAGTGAAACGTCACTGTGGTATAAATGTGGAAAGCATGTGGAGAGCACACCTACTAGTAAAGGATGGACATTAATAATATCTAATTTATATATATATATGTATATAGTTCAGTCATTAAACACTAGATGAGACTGACTGATATTTCCTTTGCATCAAATAATTTACATGACACAAACTAATTGTCCTCAGCTGATTCTGCAGCCATTGAGTTTACTCGCTCAACATTTAAATAGTCTGGTTCAGTGGACTTCAGAAACCCTCAACCTCCCCCAGCTCCACCTGTCTGATATGGTATTTATGAATCGCTATTCATGCAGCAGCATAGCAGCAGGTTTGTGCATCTATTAGCAGTAGAAAGTACTTGCTCTGCAGCAGCAGTGTAGCAGATCTAGTCTGGCAATACCACATACATTTACATCGTCATATCCATTGACATGTTACACTATATGTACATACTCTGTGCAAAATATTTACTAAGGTTGAAGTGGAAAGCGAGCTAAAAGAGAACATCGCTGTTCTCTCTAGTCATCTGGAGAGGTTGGAGGCACAGTTGGAGAAGGTGCGATCTTCTGACAGGACCAAGCACTCAGAGAGCAAACTCAGCAGCAAGATCAACACTTTGAAGCAGTACTTCAGAGAAGAACTAGAGCAGATGAGGAGGGAGCACCAGTCAGGCAAGTCTTACATTAGGATGTCATCATACCCATAATAAGCCCTTAGAACATCTCAACTTGTTAACTACAATTCAAAAGTTTGGACTCCAAACTGTACATGAAAATCTGAATTATAGTCCAGACCTTTTTACTCCATCATATTTAGTGCCTCCCTGCCCACACCTCTGAACTGACCAATCATTACAAGCACAAATCTGAACAGTAAACTAGCACATCACATGCTACTGTATGTCATTTCTTAAAAACAAACTGGAAAGATTGTATTCAAGCTGCCTGCAATGCAATACCAACGAAAATGAGCGGCCCAATTTATCTCTCTTGTGGCTGTTTTTCCAGGCTGTTTGCTTCTAAAAGCTTAATGTACAGGCTAGCCTGCTGGGTATCTTCCACCCTAGCAGATATTGCATTTATTAGCTTATCTATATTTCCTTCCTGTTTCCAAAAGTTATGGATTGACAGACTACACTGTTTTCCAGGCAGTCAGTACAAAAGACCAAATTAAACCTACATAAACAGAACAAACAATTCACATTAATTGTAACCTCCTGCCTTGAAATGTACTGTACTTGCTCTCAAATTCTCTTAGAAACTCTTGTGATGGACTGAAATCAGGTGATGCATTAAAGATGAGACACCTAACACACTTCTGCCACAGAGTTAATTACTACCACAGATTTCTGAAGGTGATCTCCTCCTTTATTATATTTGCCAGGGTTCCATGCGGTTCATGATGCCATTGTGTCTCTGACAAAGGAGAGATGCAACGAGACATCAGACAGATCCAGAGAAACATGGTAGGACTGAAGGTGCCTTCACTGGACCATTCTTTCTAGAAGAGAAATATGCTGGAATATACAACCTGTGTGAGAACACCAAGTATGATTCAGCAGAAAGTGGGCAGATGGACAATACAATCAAATAAGCTCTACATTTGTTTTCTTGATTTAAAAAAAAGGATTTAGTCAGCTTGCGTGAGGTCATTGCCTTTAAATCTCTTTTTGCTGGACCAGACTTTAAAATCAGATTCTGAGTGATCAGATTCTGAGTGAACATTCATAGTTGATGAAATTCAATCAAGGTACAATTACGACAAATCCAAGATTAGAAGCACAATACTCATGCAGGCTCAATGCTGAACGTTTAGGAAGATGAATTGTTCGGTGTTTGTCCGCTTGACCCCAAGCTAGTATTGATTGTAATGAATGCTATATAAGCAAACAATATTGCTTTCTTTTTTATTTAATTTTCCAAGCCAACAATGCATATCTGCAAAGCATAAATACTCCCAACATGATAAACAATTATTCTTATTTCCCATTTTTTGTTCTGTTTTTGATATGCTTTGATATTTCAGGGACTCAATAGCTTTCTGCAGTCGACCGTAGTTGTGCAGATATGAACAAAGTCAGTTATTTGGAAATGACAGTGAGGAAAAACAGAGGTTAATTAGTTCTGCCAGTGCTTCTGTAGGGCAAAGATAATCATGCGTCAGATAAAAAATTTCTCTGACCATAAACAGACAATCTGAAGAGCAGGTTTCCCACTTGCTGCACTTTCAGATGTGCCCAGTAGTGATTTTGGATCCAAAGCAATGACTCTTTTGAGTCACATAATTGCAATAGCAGTAGATTTATTATTTTATAGTCAGCTGAGGCTTTTGGCAATAATAATAATGCAAAAACTATCGCTTTGAGGAAGGCACATAAAAATAATCATGAATCATTAATGTTATTTTTCATGCATCAACGCACACGTTATTGCAATGCAGTGAGCATAAGCTAATTCAGTTATACCATAAACTGCCATTCATATAGATCAAGTGTCTTTTTAAATTAGCTTAGCAGATATATCCGTACATAATGAAATGTACTTGGTCATGTAAAGACTTTCCGATTTGTAAACATTGATCAGTGAGTAAACTGCTCAGTGTGCAAGAGATAAAGCAGAACAATGGTGTAATGCTGTCTCCTGAGGATGGTGGACTGTCTCAGCTGGATGGGTAAAGGCGTCTGTGGAAATCCACCAGTCTGCCGTCTCCATCTGAGTCTACAAGCCCAAAACACAATGCCATTTTTACAGGGGTCATGACATGGATCTGTAAAATAATTTTAACTTGTAACTTGAGGTTCACGTCATATTTACTTTAAGAGTCATATATTAGAAAAATGATTGTTTTGAACCCACACTCTGACCCTCTGTAAAAAATTATCCTGGGGACCTTCTGAAGGCTCTACAGATGCAAATATGTTTGTTTAACCCAAATGCATTAAAGTAAGCATTCCTTTACTCTTCCACTTGTCCTGTTTTCAGGAGTAGCTCAAGCACATGGAGAATGTTAGAAAGTGAACAAGCACAAGCATCAGACTGAATGCCAGCAGGTGGGGCATATAGGAAGATGATGTAAAATGTTTTATCGATGTTCTAGAGCAGGGATGGCGAACTCTGGTCCTGGAGAGCCTGGAGAATTCAGCTCCAGTCCTAATGAAATCTTGATTAGCTTGTTCAGGTGTGTTTGATTAGGGTTGAAGCAAAACTCTGCAGGGCTGCGGCTCTCCAAGTTGCTCATTTGTTTTCAAGTAGAGCGAGTGAATGCAATTGCTCACATCTATCAGCTCCAGGTCATCTTTTGTGTGCATGTTGCGCAGGAGGTACCAGCGTGCCAGTGACGCTATTGTTTCAGAGCTGCCTGAGGCTGAAGCATAATCCATTTTCTCCAACAGGCGTCGGGTTTCCCTGTAGAAGAACAAACCATTATCAATCTGATCCTGACACAGTTTAACCTCGGATATCATGAATAAAGGTGATGTATTTCATATTTAAATAGACTAATGGAACAGGTCGGACTGATCTGACAAGTTGACAATGTAAGGGTGTCAACAAATGTGAACACAAAACCCTACTAAAGCTATATGCAAAAATCCTCTCATATGCAGCAAGAGAGTGGCAAAAAAAGTAGCTTTGTGAAATGGCCGTACCTGGCACCCATCTTTATAGAGAACTGCAGTAAAGCTTGGAAGAGCAGAGCTACTGGTGAGCTGCCCATCTTTAAGACTTCAATGCTGGCCTCCAACACCAGATCCTTCCATTCAGAGACACAGACACCAGCCTGTTGTCAGAAGTACAATTAGACGATCTTTACACAGTGTTTCCTTGCATTGTAGAATGGTCTGTAAAGTTTAAGCAATGGACTGAATAATTAAAAAACCCTTCTACAACCCGAATTCCGGAAAAGTTGGGACGTTTTTTAAATTTTAATAAAATGAAAACTAAAGGAATTTCAAATCACATGAGCCAATATTTTATTCACAATAGAACATAGATAACGTAGCAAATGTTTAAACTGAGAAATGTTACACTTTTATCCACTTAATTAGCTCATTTAAAATTTAATGCCTGCTACAGGTCTCAAAAAAGTTGGCACGGGGCCAACAAATGGCTAAAAAAGCAAGCAGTTTTGAAAAGATTCAGCTGGGAGAACATCTAGTGATTAATTAAGTTAATTGATATCAGGTCTGTAACATGATTAGCTATTAAAGCTTTGTCTTAGAGAATCAGAGTCTCTCAGAAGTAAAGATGGGCAGAGGCTCTCCAATCTGTGAAAGACTGCGTAAAAAAATTGTGGAAAACTTAAAAAACAATGTTCCTCAACGTCAAATTGCAAAGGCTTTGCAAATCTCATCATCTACAGTGCATAACATCATCAAAAGATTCAGAGAAACTGGAGAAATCTCTGTGCGTAAGGGACAAGGCCGGAGACCTTTATTGGATGCCCGTGGTCTTCGGGCTCTCAGACGACACTGCATCACTCATCGGCATGATTGTGTCAATGACATTACTAAATGGGCCCAGGAATACTTTCAGAAACCACTGTCGGTAAACACAATCCGCCGTGCCATCAGCAGATGCCAACTAAAGCTCTATCATGCAAAAAGGAAGCCATATGTGAACATGGTCCAGAAGCGCCGTCGTGTCCTGTGGGCCAAGGCTCATTTAAAATGGACTATTTCAAAGTGGAATAGTTTTTTATGGTCAGACGAGTCCAAATTTGACATTCTTGTTGGAAATCACGGACGCCGTGTCCTCCGGGCTTAATAGGAGGGAGACCTTCCAGCATGTTATCAGCGTTCAGTTCAAAAGCCAGCATCTCTGATGGTATGGGGGTGCATAAGTGCATACGGTATGGGCAGCTTGCATGTTTTGGAAGGCTCTGTGAATGCTGAAAGGTATATAAAGGTTTTAGAGCAACATATGCTTCCCTCCAAACAACGTCTATTTCAGGGAAGGCCTTGTTTATTTCAGCAGGACAATGCAAAACCACATACTGCAGCTATAACAACAGCATGACTTCGTCGTAGAAGAGTCCGGGTGCTAACCTGGCCTGCCTGCAGTCCAGATCTTTCACCTATAGAGAACATTTGGCGCATCATTAAACGAAAAATACGTCAAAGACGACCACGAACTCTTCAGCAGCTGGAAATCTATATAAGGCAAGAATGGGACCAAATTCCTACAGCAAAACTCCAGCAACTCATAGCCTCAATGCCCAGACGTCTTCAAACTGTTTTGAAAAGAAAAGGAGATGCTACACCATGGTAAACATGCCCCGTCCCAACTATTTTGAGACCTGTAGCAGAAATCAAAATTGAAATGAGCTCATTTTGTGCATAAAATTGTAAACTTTCTCAGTTTAAACATTTGCTATGTTATCTATGTTCTATTGTGAATAAAATGTTGGCTCATGTGATTTGAAAGTCTTTTAGTTTTCATTTTATTAAAATTTAAAAAACGTCCCAACTTTTCCGGAATTCAGGTTGTAAAACAAGGATTTCCGTATTTGAGATGTATATTAGTTGGCAAAGTTCAGACTACGGTAATATATGACCAGTGTCTGAATACACTGAAGGCTGACACGCTTTAATTAAAATTAATGAAAGGCTAGCCACAAAGTGCTTAATTCAATTTAGCAGGCAAAGCTGCAGTCAGCTAAAATTAAGGCAATATGCTGACAGTGGATGGAGGGACGGAGGATGGACTAAATGAAAAGGGTGGGAGGAAGAGGAAGCAGAGAAAAAATGGGAAAGATGCCTGAAGGTGATAATAAGGAAAATAATCATTTCCATTTTTATTAGCGGACATACAGACACTTACAGACAAACTATTTCAAAATGTGACAAGGAAAACTTCATGAAAAATAGCAGATGTATCCAAATGTATTACAACTGTAGTAAAAAAAGTATTTAGAAATTGTACACAATAAATATACAGTACAGACCAAAAGTTTGGACACACCTTCTCATTCAAAGAGTTTTCTTTATTTTCATGACTATGAAAATTGTAGATTCACACTGAAGGCATCAAGGGCTATTTGACCAAGAAGGAGAGTGATGGGGTGCTGCGCCAGATGACCTGGCCTCCACAGTCACCGGACCTGAACCCAATCGAGATGGTTTAGGGGTGAGCTGGACTGCAGACAGAAGGCAAAAGGGCCAACAAGTGCTAAGCATCTCTCGGGGAACTCCTTCAAGACTGTTGGAAGACCATTTCAGGTGACTACCTCTTGAAGCTCATCAAGAGAATGCCAAGAGTGTGCAAAGCAGTAATCAAAGCAAAAGGTGGCTCCCTTGAAGAGCCTAGAATATGACATATTTTCAATTGTTTCACACTTTTTTGTTATGTATATAATTCCATATATAATTTCCACATGTGTTAATTTATAGTTTTGATGCCTTCAGTGTGAATCTACAATTTTCATAGTCATGAAAATAAAGAAAACTTTGAATGAGAAAGTGTGTCCAAACTTTTGGTCTGTAATGTATATGAATAAATAAATAAACTTCTCCAATATCTTTTTACTATTCATGTTGAAAACTTTTATTTTTTTTTTTGTGATTCATTTATTTTTTCAGAGTTCTTTGATGAATAGAAAGTTCAAAATAACAGCATTTATTTGAAATAGAAATCTTTTATAACATGTCTTTTAAATTGTCTTTACTGTCTCTTTTGATCAATTTAATGCAACCTTGCTGAATAAAACTATTAATTTATTTCAAAACACCATCTTACTTTCCTTAACTTTTAAATGGCATTCTATGGAATTGTAATGTAAAGTTAAATTAACCAAACACATGGAAAGAGCAGAGAGTGGTCTGATAACCTTGCGTTTAACTTTCCACTATTACACTGTCAACAGCACTACAATAGGACTCCATTCTTTCATCAGGTTTGCCGCATGATTGTCTGCCATATTACAGTACATTCCTGTTTGATCAGCTTTTCATAGCTGTTCATCCATCCAGTCAGTGTTTTATGAAGGATTATCACACACTGATCTCATGAGTTATTATGAGCTAAATCTACCCTGAGTAAACCGTTCCTCTCTGTCTAACAGACAGTTAGGAAAGTATTCAGACTGCGGCTGTCATAGATTTGTTTGAAATCCCACTGCACATCCTCTGATCTAACGTAAAGACCTGGGATTTGCAAGGTTTGACAGCTGTCTAGAGGTACTCCATCTACAGCAGAACTATTAGAAGAAAGCACAGCAAACAAAAGAAACCTATTTTCACAAAGAAAGTAGTGTTACTTTAACTATTCTGCGTTATTCTTCAATCATTAATATTCAGGTAAACTAGTTACTGCTTGAAGGTGACAAAATGGAAGCATCTAAAGTCTAAGACTTTGTAGACTTTGTATTTGACATTTAAACATAATACATGCATATTCACACACAGATATATCACCAATTTATATTCAATATGAATTTTTTCTTTTTACTTCTGTGTTTAAATACAAAAAAATAGATTTAGTCATTCAGGCCACACTGTATATTAGAAGTGTCTGAGAAATCTGTGCCCATTTCTCCCAACTTCCCTGTACAAGATTAATCTGGTACTCACCAAACACGGCATGAGTGCCAGCAGGGCTAGTCGGAGCAGACTGCTCATCTTTCCAATGTGGTCACCGAGCTGAAGTCAGCTGAAGACTGTGTCTATATGCCACAGAGGCCTGAGCCAGCAGACCCTGAGAACAGTACACTTCTGCCAACCACTGAGAGCCAGCAAGTCTTTATTTACTATGAAATCAATCTGACACCAAGCTCTCTTTGGTGAGATGCTGAATGTACACACATGCCAGATGGACACAGACGTGTGGTTGGCCATGACAGCAGCGCTGAGCTAATCCAGCACTGCAGGAGGAACACAGTTACCAGTGTCAGACAACAGGAGGCGCTCACACTGAGCCTGCCTTAACCTCAGGAACACCACAGGATGCTCTGGAGATACACTCGGAGCCTGAGGGAAGAAGAGGAATGTATACAAACTAGCTAGTATGCTTTTTATCAGCTTTAATATCTTATCAATACCAAAGATTGACTGGTGTGCAACATTTGTTGATGTTTTCAGGAAAATATCAGAATTTGAGTTAAGCTTGTCTGATATAACTATTATTTGTGAGATTAAACAATCTCAACATGGTGGCCACCAGGAGTGGGGGAAGCTGGTTAAATAAAAGAGCTTTTTCAAAGCCACTGATATGACTAGAGTCATGTGAGTGTATATTATTTAAAACAATTTCTATACCTCTAAAAGACTTGTGACTCAATGTATATTTTTTTCGTCAGGAGACTTTCTAGAATTGCAACACTGCAAACTGTAAAAACTAAAATGGTAAGTGTTACCTTAAAGCTGTGATGAACTTAGCGACCAAAATTCCACTCATCTTTTGACATATAAGAGGTCACTATACTTTAAAAACATCCTGCAAGTTTCAGAACTCAAAACTTTCGTGTTAGTCTAAAAACAGCTTATATTGAAGCCAGTCTGCCTAAACAACAGCGTATGGAGTGTATGACAATAATGTTATAGTGTGGCTGAACACTGCCTCTGCAGAAGATCAACGCCTGCTTCTACATCGCTGCCTGTTTAGCCCTGTGTAAGGACCTCAAATAATTATTTAATTTGTTTCATGTCTGTGTTTGTTGTAGATATTTGTTACTAATATAATGTAGAGGATAAATATTGAAAGTCTTAGAAATGATGTATACTGTTGGGGGCGCTGTGAGAAGAAAAGAGTAGTGGGTAAAAAGGAAAAAGAATAAGCAGAGTTAATACGTTTTGTTCTTGTTAAAACTTTCAGCCCCAGAATCTGTCAAAGAAAACAAAAGAGAAAAAATACCAGGGCAAATAAATCTACCAGAAAAGAAAAGCTGTCATTGTTATTGTCCAAGGGGGCAACACCTGCCCACCGATTTGTGCATGTATTGTTTACGAGAGAGGTGAATGCGCAGAAACCTAGCGATAAAAGATGGCTCAGAAGACAAAAAGACGCTGTGCAGTACAAAGCTCTGGGGGAAAAAAAACTGTCTTTGTGAAGCATTTCTTCTGATCACAAGATTCACAACGTTAGGAAAAATGGATGAACTTTATTTGAATGAAGTTCCAGAACGCATCAATAAGAACTCGGTCCTTTGTTCACTTCGTTTTACCACAGATTCGTTTACAAACAAGCACAATTTGACGCATGATTTTCAGAAAAATTTCAACTAAAAGATTTTGCGGTGCTGACTTTATTGGATCCGACAGAAATGTGTGAGTAACTGTCTTTATTACATGATAACTTTTTCATTTGGTATGAGTATTTATGTGAATTAACCTAAATCACAGCAGCGTCGCGTAGACTGTCAAACATACACAACTATTAGCCAATCACAGTGGCTGTTTACTTCAGAGTCTACGATCCACCACACCTATTCAAACAGAGCATTCAGATAAGAGGAGTTAAAAAAGAGAACAGAAAATAGCCTATTACTTCTAAATTATGATGTTGTTTGATGTAAAAATCTTGATACCATTATAGGTGGACCTCAGAGATATAATATGATATCTCTGAATAAAAAAACAATAGCATTTTGACATAAAAAAAGATACAAAATAACATTTTGAGTTGTATAAAACCAGTTAATTTTGATCAGTGGTTTTCAACCATGTTCCTGGAGGCCCTTGACACTGCACATATTCAGGGTTTCCTTTGTCTGAGACCACTATTTCAAGTTTTGCAGTATGTCCACTGGTAACGAGTGAGTGGAGCAGAGCTTCAACTCTTTTGTACTGGAGCTATGGGACTGACAGTGAATTTAAAAACCTGTTTAGAGCGACCAAGAGCATCTAACTGTTGGGAAACGCTCCAATTTATGCAAATGAGAAGCATCAAACAGCAGACAGCAGCCATTTGCTGTGAGAAGCACATAGTGACAGTCATCTCTCACGAGCATTACAAGATCTGCCAATTTAGCTTAAATAATATAGTTTACATATACTATTTTTCATTTAGATTTTAAATACAGTATCATGGATTTTCATTATCCAGGACATTGGCCCTTCAGGAGCAAAACTGGACAGTCCTGTTCTACAAATACTAGTGACAAGTTGCGCAGCTTGCCAGTTAAAACAACACTGATTGAATTTACCGCTGATTAAGAGAACCGGTTTTACTGACGAGATGCGCATTAATTATCAGCCAATATTTATTGACACCCCTAACAAATATACCTCAAAGGGGAAAAGCTCAAGCATTATAAGCAGACAGACAGCCACAATATATGGATATTAGACAGATGGTGCCATGTCAGTGCATGAAACGGGAACACGGTTCTGCTTTGAAACCCATGAACAGGTTGGCCTGTCTGTGTCTGCACCTGTGCCCGATTTACACAAGAGAAACGCATCAGTAGGGGACAGCGTGACATAGAAAGAGAAAGCATGTGTGTGTGTGTGTGTGTGTGTGTGTTTGTCTAAGCATGTGTATGTGTATGTGTGTGTGTGTGTGTGTGTGTGTGTGTTTGTCTAAGCATGTGTATGTGTATGTGTGTGTGTGTGTGTGTGTGTGTGTGTGTGTGTGTGTGTGTGTGTGTGTGTGTGTGTGTTTGTCCATGTACCTGGGAGCAGAGAGTCTCTGCCTGGTCATATTGGCCTCCTGTTTGAGTCCAGTCACGGCCTGCTGTACCACCCATCCCTGAGCCAAGAGCCCATCCTCTGCCTGCAGGCCCTTCACTGAGGGCCGTACACACACAGCACACATAGTTTTAGAGCTATGCTCCCATCAGCATATATACAAATACACTGACATGACATTCTCAAGTCTCACTGACCTTTTTCAGACACCAGAGTCATGTGCACCCTCTCCAGACCTTCTCTGCGAGGGGCGGAGCCTTCGAGTAAGCATGCAGTGTTCTCTGTGTGACAGGCAGCCATTAGCTCCACCCACCCAGCAGGATCGTCTGCATTTGTGATACAGAGAGAAAGACAGAGGACACATCAATCAATCACTGCCATCCGACTTAGGCTGTAGACAGTGTTGGGGAGTAACTGGTTACATGTAACGGCGTTACGTAATTTAATTACAAAATTATTGTAACTGTAATTAGTTACAGTTACTACGAAAAAATGAGTAATTAAATTACAGTTACTTATGAAATTTTTAACGATTACAAAGGGGATTACATTTGAATATTTACACACATCCACATACAGATTTAACTTATTTCTTTCCCATATTGCACTGACTATTCTGAGACATACCGCCCTAATAATTTCCGGGATGCGGAAATACAGTCTGGTTCGTAGAATCCAGTCATAAAAACGGAATGCCTAACGCGGACGGAATATGCCACATTTTGGATGACTAAATCAAAAGTAGGTCAGTACACTTGAATCAAAATATGTCATTGACTAGTGTCTGTGAATATAAAGCCCCAAAAATTCAATATATGACTTTGCACATTCTGCGTGTCTGTGAAAATCAGGCGCGGACTGGACACCGGGAGAACCGGGACAATTCCCGGTGGCCTGGCAGCCGATTTTGCCCCACTATTTAATATCATTATTGTATAATTGCCTGCCGAATGTACTAAAGCGATCATTTGCGAATCCGCCATTTGATAATTAAATCTCTAATAAATCATGAAGTGTTAGTCATGACGCGCGCGCTCTCCGCGCCTCCGCCAAACGGTTTGGATCAGACTCCGAGTAATCAATGCGAGAGAGAGAGAGAGAGAGAGAGAGAGAGAGAGAGAGAGAGAGAGAGAGAGAGAGAGAGAGGGGGGGGGGGCTGCTGGAGCAGAGAAGCAGAACTACTGTTCAGGGTTTCAGGTCAGTTTCATCTGTAAAGATGCTTTTTTGTCTTTGTTTATTTTTTTTATTTATTCAAGCAGCAGCACGTTGCTCACCAGTCATCACTCAAAATACTATATAAAGGACATCATTATTATCTGTTGTAATGCTACAGTAGGAATTTATCTAAAAAAAAATCCGATTTTTTTATAGGTTTAGGGGGAGTAACAACAACACAACCCTTACGAAAATTAACATTTTAATATTTAACTATAAATCCAGAGAAAATGGTTACTATTGTTTAAATGTGGTAACCAAAAATGTAAATTATTTTACAAATGTATTTATTTAAAAATAAATACAAATCCATTTGCAAAAAAACAAAAACATAACAAGGTTATTTTACTTTTATATAGGCTAATAAAAGCAAGGGAAAAACATGACTCGTGTACAGTATTAGGATTTTTCTATAAAGATATTGTAGTATTGTAGGGTATTGTATTGTAAAGTATAGTTTTGTTCAATCTTGAGTATTAAAGTCATGAGAGAGATGGATAACAGGGCAAAATAAAGAGACTGAAGAGAAAAATGGAAGTGAAGTGACATTCAGCCAAGTATGGTGACCCATACTCAGAATTTGTGCTCTGCATTTAACCCATCCGAAATGCACACACACAGAGCAGTGAACACACACACACTGTGAGCACACACCCGGAGCAGTGGGCAGCCATTTATGCTGCGGCGCCCGGGGAGCAGTTGGGGGTTCAATGCCTTGCTCAAGGGCACCTAAGTCGTGGTATTGAAGGTGGAGAGAGAACTGTATATGCACTCCCCCCACCCACAATTCCTGCCGGCCCGGGACTCGAACTCACAACCTTTCGATTGGGAGTCCGACTCTCTAACCATTAGGCCACGACTTTTCCCTTTAAAGTGAAGGTGCAGTTCAGGAGATAACTTTTAATTATTTTGCATGTCCCCAAATTAAAGATTTAAACCTTTTTTATGTCAGGTCCATACAAAAAAATAGTTTTGTCCATGAATTTGTTTGTATGAGTTTGAATTTTCCAGTCTGAATTTTTTTCCCAGTCCTTCCCTCCTGTAAATTAATGGCAAAGACATGCTTTCATTTACTACACATAGGCCTACTGAAGCTCGCAGTGTTTTCAACCTCTGCCATCTCAATATAGGAGTACACGAGCACATAAACATAATTTCTAGAACTGCTTTGTGTCACTTAATGTGCATTTTACTTATTTTGAGAAAACTATCATCATATACAAAGAGACAGCAGTTTAAAAAAAACACCAATGTTTCAGGAGTTTATTACACAGAATACGTCACATGCTTATTAGATAACTGTATTTAAGTTGATGTATATGCTTTTATTTATTATTCTTTAATTTTCACAAATTTAGAAAAGTAATCAAAAAGTACTCAAAAGTAATTAGTTACATTACTTTAATAAAGTAATTGAAAAAGTTACACTACTATTACATTTTAAACAGGGTAACTTGTAATCTGTAACCTATTACATTTCCAAAGTTACCTTCCCAACACTGGCTGTAGACATCTCTCTCATCTCAAACTTTTCACATAGGCCTCTCTGCGTTAAACTTGGCACATACTCCTGCTGACACGTTTAATGCAAGGTTCTTACTATCCAAATTGAATATTTACATCATTTGGGGTTATAGAAGACTGTTCTGTCCAAAACTGCAATAATAACCTTCCTTAACAAGAAGCCAAAACTCATTGCAACTCAGGCAAAAATTCTGGTTTGTGTATTTCAAGGGTCTCACACTTTAAAGTCATTATTATGTCATTTCACTAAGAGAACTGAATTCCTTGAAAGAGATTTTGGTCAGCGTCCTGGGCCTCAAGGGTCTAGTCTTGTTCTCGTAGTCTGCTATTCTGTTTTTGAATCTTTCAAATCTTAAGAGTTACTAAATTGAAAGTTAAAATTTAGTAGTAAGAGCAGCTAACTTGAGAACTGATCCAGAGTGTCTGATTGTAACTCAGTTTACCTGGGCACAGCAGCACAGCTCTCTGGATTGTTTTTAGAGCATTGAGTCTACTGTCCTCACCAGAGTGCTGGCCTGAGGCCAACTGATTCACTCCACTGCACAGCAACGCCCTCTACAGATAAAAAGAGTTGAACTCTTTAATGGACACAGAGAGCCACTGGAGTTCATCCATCCACAAATGTTAAATTACCTTTCCAAGTGTCAAGCTGGCATGACACACCACACTGCCAGCCACAGCACCTCCCTGATAAAAATAAGAACACTTACGGTCAATACTTTTATAACAGGTGAACTAATCCTTTTCTCCTAAAATATGTGCAAAAGCCGATGTGAGAATACTTACCCTGGCTTTGTTGGGGCAGTACTGTGGGGCCAGTCTGGAGAGAAGAGCCCAGAGAGAAGGATTTCCTGGGTTCCTAAAACACAGCAGATGTCAAACACATTTTTTATGATAAAAAATGTCTCACAGAAGAAAAAGAAGAACTCTTGTTAATCTGGGGTGTTCTGGTACCTTATTTGACATTTTGGTTAATTAACCAAATGCAATGATTCATACCTGAGGTCAATTAGATTAAAGTTTTTTCCCTTTATTAGCTTTTGAGTGTTTTTTAAACCTTTGTAGGATGTAGATTAAAGGAGGACATTGAAAGGGCATTTGCTATTGGACAAATAAAGAGAAGCATTTAATTTAATTAAAGTCCTCAATTCCCTACTCAACAAGACATAATGGGTCCGAACAAATATTCAATTAGTAAAGAGTCCAGGCTTAAGTTGATGAGCAACAACTTAAGGTCTATTTTGATCTCAGTCTGGCAATAATATAATATATTATAATAAATGTTGGTGTCTGTAAGATTTGTAATGTTTTTTAAATAAGTCTCTTATGCTCACTAAAGCTGCATTTATTTGGTCAAAAATACAGTAAAACAGTAATATTGTGGAATACTATTACAACTTAAAATTATTGTTTTCGATTTGCATATATCTTAAAAATGTCATTTAATCCTGTGATGCCAAAGCTCAAAATACATTCCAAATCATTTTAGTATGGCTGATTAGCTGCTCAAGAAACATTTATTATCATTGTCAATATTGAAAACAGTTTTGCTGCTTCATTTTTTTTTTAAACCGTGCTACATTTTTCAGGATTCTTTCATGAACAGGAAGTACACTTTTGATCAATTTGTGTCCTTTGATCTATGAAAGGACTCATTTAATAATATAAAGGCCGTAATATAATTCCCTTATTTTTCAGAAGGGAATAATGATGAAAGAAAGATGAAAAACATTTTCATTCCACCTGCACTCTTGGTAAAATCATTCAATATATCAGGTTTCTTTATCTGCTTTCAGGCTAAATATCCTTTTAGCCTGGCCTATAAAACATGCATATAGTGCCATATTAATGTATTTAGATACTTCATAATGGTAACAGATATAGATTATGTATTATATTTTTTTATATATGAGTGAGACTAATCAAATAGATTATCAAACAATTATTAATATATTCATACATTCATATAAATATTAATTTCTCTTTTTTTTCAAGAAATGAAACCTTTTATTCAACAAGGATGTATTAAAGTGTAAAAATGCTGCTCTGTGAATTGTAAATGTTGCTCTTGTGAACTTTGTTCAACAAAGAAAGAAAAAAATTAAGCAGCACAACTTCTTTCAACGCGTTCAATGTTTATAATTATTCATAATGTTTATTTAGTTCCAAATCAGCCTATTAAACTGATTTATCATGTGACACTGAAGACTGGAGTAATATCTGCTGAAAATTCAGCTTTACCACCACAGGAATAAAAAAAATATTAAAAGAGAAAAGAGCTATTTGACATTGCAATAATATTTCACAATAATACCGTTTCACTGTACTTTTTTATCAAATGCATCCTTGGTGAGCATATAAGACTTCTTTCAAAAAAAATCTGTTGGGTTTAAAACGATACCTGTGTAAGGATCTGCAGAGCTTCATCAGCATCCTGGTCTCTTCCTGTCCTCACCAGAGACTCTAGATTCAACCTCTGCAGTTTATGAGTCCAATCATAAGAGTTCCCCACACATGACTTCAACCCTGAACACAAAACAGAATATTTCTGAGAACAGCCCTTTTCCATCCTGTTGGTGCAGCTGACTGAGTAGATGTCATCTTAGCTGTGTTTTAGATAGCTGTGTAGTTATTTTTATCATGCAGTACCTTGGCTGGAAGCTGTGGCACTGTCAGAGTATTTATGCATTTTTAGTTGAGCCAGAGCAAGATTATAACAGCCAATGATGTAAGAGCGTATACGCTTCAATCCTGCAGGAAAAACACAACAAAAGTGTACATTGTACAGTATAGTTTAGGAACTGCTAGGAATTAATGATGTATAGCTGAACATGAACAAAAATCAAAGAGTTATTAAAACGTGTTTTTAGTTATCAAAATGAATCACGAAATGCATTATATTTATAATTTGATACTCTGCATTTCTTGTATTATATACTTGACCTCTGGTCGGAACCTTTTTATCAAGAAGCTTGAAAAACTTTGATAACCTGCATCCATACTGGAGCAAATCTCTAAACATCTGTAAATTCTTTATGGTATTTATAAACTCACCTAGACTAATACTTTTGATGGCATCCTCATATTTTTTATCCTGACAAGCTTTAATACCAAGACCAAAGTAAGCATGTGAGTTGTTTGGATCCAGTCCCTAGAGATGGAAGAAACAGCGGACAGGACAGCTCCCTCACTGCAGTCCCCTGCCAGGATCAGAGACGAGATCAATTATCTGAGAGCGGTGTTTATTTAGAAAAACTCAACATGGGTTGATTATTTTTGTACTTAATTGTTCAAAAGTTTGGAGTATGATGTTTCTGACTTAGTCTGTTTGTTTCATACTAACGATTAGTCTTGTTAAAGACAATTTATTTGATTTCAAAATACAGTAAAAACTATAATATTATGAAATATTATTACAAATAAAAACAGTTGTTTTCTATTTCAATTAATTTAAAAATACATGTTTTTAGTGTTTTTTTTTTTTTCTTTTTCTCCATTGACTTCATTTGACCTAAACTGACCAGTTCTGATGTAGTGCTCGCTGAGGGCCTCTAGAGGGCAGGAGTGTGTTGGATGGCGGGAAAGCGTGGCATCACAAACTTCCTTTAGCTTGGCCACCTCATGAGGAAGCTGCAGAATACATAACATTTGCTTTGGTCCAGTCATTATTATTTTGAATATTACAATAATCGTGGCATATACAGCTTGCCAACCTTGGAAAGACATTTAATGTAGTCCTGTGAAAGACTCCTGTGGGCTTCACTGGGCACATCTGTCATCAATTGTAAAGTTCTTTCAAATGCTCCCTCACCTGGACTTCCCTGCTCCACGCTCTGGCCGCTGTGTAGAGTAGCAAACATTTCACACATATGCACATATAAAGCTTGATGGCGACTTTAAAAAATAATATGTGTAAATTATTTTGTGTAGGTAAAAGACAGTGAAGTTACAGGTGCATCTAAAAAAATAGAATATCATGGAAAAGGTCTTCATATTTTGTAATTATTTTTTTAAAGCAAACTTTCTTATATTCTAGATTCATAGCACACAACTGAAATAATTCAATTTTTTTTTTAAATTCTGATGGTTACGACTTACAGCTTAGGAAAATTACAAATTCAGTATCTCAAAAAAAAAATAGAATAATAAATTTTTAGCTTGATTAGTTTTATTAAGTTTGAGTATAAATACTACGTACCTCTTGTCCTAGTTTAGAACATGCAACCACAATTACAATTTCTGCTTTGAAATATAAAAAAGTATTTAGCAGATTCCAGCAGTGCTCAGTGTCATCAAGACAAATTTAACAAAAAGTTAAGATAAACTACATTTGGACTATTCACTATAGTTTATATACCATGAACAGTGTTGGGGAGTAACTAGTTACATGTAACGGCGTTACGTAATTTAATTACAAAATAAATGTAACAGTAATCAGTTACAGTTACTAAGAAAAAATGAATAATTAAATTACAGTTACTTATGAAAATTGTAACGATTACAAAGAGGATTACATTTGAATATTTACACACATCCACATACAGCTTATTTCTTTCCCAAATTGCACTAAGACATATGGCCCATAATCTCCGAGACGCGGAAAGCACATATTCGTAGAATCCAGTCATAAAAATGGAATTCAGCCTATAACGCGGACGGAATATGACACATTTTGGACGAATAAATCAAAAGTAGGTCAGTACACTTGAATCAAAACCCGATATGGGCTGATGTCTGTGAATATTAAGCCGCAAAAAGACTGAATATGAATCCTGCACGTTCTGCGTGTCTGTGGAAATCAGGCGCTGACTGGACATCGGGAGAACCGGGACTATTCCCGGTGGCCTGGCAGACGATTTGGCCTTCTACTTTAATATTGTTATTGTATAATTGAAGGCCGAATATACTAAAGCGATTATTTCCGAATCCGCCATTCGATAATTAAATCTCTAATAAATCATGAATCGGTTAGTCGTGACTGGCAATGGTTGGGCTCGCGCGCTCTCTGCGCCTCCGCCGAACGGTTTGGATCAGACTCAGAGTAATCAATGCGAGAGAGAGAGACCGGAGTGAACTGTGTAAGCGCACAGCTGGAGCAAAGAAGCGACACTTCTGTCCAGGGTTTCAGGTGCAGGTCAGTTTCATCTGTAAAGATGCTAATGTAGTTTTGTCTTTGTTTACTTAGTCAAGCAGCAGCAGCACATTGCTCGCAATCACTCAAAATACTGTATAAACGACGTCATTATTATCTATTGTAATGTTACAGTAGTAAGTTAGCAGACAAATCATCATATTTTATCATAGTTTTAGGGGGAGCTAGTGGATACAAAAACACAACCCTTAGGAAAATTAATGTAGCCTATGGTATATGGCACTAACCGTGGTTTAACTATGGAATTTGTAGTAAAAATAAATACAAGTGGTAATTCATTTGCCAAAAAAACTAAATTGCACTTACAAAACATGGTAAAAGTCAAATAAAAATATTCAGCATTAAAGTCATGAGAGAGATGGATGGATAATGGAAGTGAAGGTGCAGTTCAGGAGAGAACTCTTACTTACGTTGCAAGTCCCCCAACCTAAGGATTCACATTTTTTCATGTCAGGTCCAAAAAAAAAATAGGGTTGTCCATGTTTCAGAATGGGTTGTGGGTGTATGAGTGTGAGATTTCCCAGTCCGCCCCTCATGGAAATTAATCTCTAGAACAGTCACTTCATGAGCATTTTTTACTTATTTTGAGAAACTATCATCATATCATATACAAAGAGACAGCAGTGTTTCAAAAAGACACCAATGTTTCAGGAGTTTAGTACACAAATTAGGACACATGCTTATTAGATAACCTTATTTGAGTTGATGTATTTTTCCCTAAACCATTGTTATGCAGTTAGATGCCTGTAGTTATGCAAAGATTTGGTTTCAAAAACAGTATATATAAACTATTTATTTTGATTTTAAATCTGCTTTGAACTTCAGATCAATCTCTAAGTAAAAGGCAGTACTAAAGTCTGATTGTGTGGTGGATGTGTTCAAATGTGATCATCTTAATTCAGGTGATGAAGGATGGTGAAAGTCTGATAGTATTGAGCTCTACTTTAAGGTTAAACCTGCATGGTGTAAAATGGTTGAAGATGATTAACAGTTGCAAATTAACATTCATTAGAAATTTATAAAAGTAATCAAAATGTACTCAAAAGTAATTAGTTACATTACTTTATTAAAGTAATTAAAAAAGTTACACTACTATTACATTTTAAATAGGGTAACTTGTAATCTGTAACCTATTACATTTCCAAAGTAACCTTCCCAACACTGACCATGAATGACCTGCCATGCAAGCAGTTGCTCTGGCTCCAGTTCAGAGGCCTTTCTGTAGGCGCTTTGAGCCTGATCCGGCTGCTGCAGCTCTGTATAGCTGCCACTCAAATAAACACCCAGGCAATAGGTTATTCTGCTCAAGTTTGAGAACAGCCTGGGTGCACAAACATAGTTTAAATTGAGAGAAACATGTTTAACTTACACACCCATGCAAATACAGTGAATCAGCAGAAAAGATGAGATGGAAGCTATCTATATGTCTATAGAGATAACATTTACTGTATGCTGACAACTGGAAGTAAACACCTTAAAATGTTTCAAAGCATCTTTAAATTTTATTTTTGATGGCTTTCTCTTGCATTTTTTAGATCACCTTTTACTTCTTTACTGGACATTTCCTTAATCAAATAATTTGACAAAAATATATATAAAAGCAGCAGCAGTAAAGTATATTTACATTAGGTATGTTATGTTGCCTGATAACTTGCTGTCATTAGACATAGATAATTATTCTTTAAAGCGTGCAAAAATAAAAAAAGAAATAACTAAACATTCATATAAACACACTTATTATAAGGGAAAATTTTGTATTTGTATAATGTTAATGAAAGAAATCCATTCTTAATGTAAGAAATGGTTAGTTTCCATTCAGCTAGAGGGAAAAAAGCTCATGCGTGCAAGTGATAGCATAGACTGTATACGTACGTCATTACGCGACGTCAGTACACCGCGACAAGCATTGTTTTTATTTCCCTATAATAAAACAAATCTAATCGTGTCCGTTTCTTACATTCATTTTATATTTATAATATAAAATGTTTGGGAAAAAAACATATTCATAAAGAGGCGTCTTGTGTAATCTCTACTAAACTTGATTATGTTTGGAGGCGGAACCAAAGTTAAGCAGCCAATCTCTGAAGGGTTGCTCGCACATGGACCAATTGGTGAACTCACCAATGCAGACCGACGTTAGTGTGTCCCATGTGTTCCCCATGTGAGAGACGCATTGAAACTGTAAATTGGAAGAAAGTGTAGATTAATGAATTATTTGAATATAAAACCTTTCTAAAAGCTCACTATAATTTCTGGCAAAATGAAGAAGAAGAGAAAGGAATCGACTGAAACTGAAACGGAAGATCAGGTTCGTGCGGTTTTACGCAGTTTTCTGTTGTATCTTCAAAACAAAGTTTTTGTAAATGAACTTAAATTACATAAAATATTATTCAAATATTTATTTTTGTTAATATATATACACAGATGGAATTACTAGATGACTCTCAGAATGAAGAAGAAAATGAGAAAAGAAGTGTAAAACAGTTTAAGGACTCCAAACGAAAAGCGAAGGGCACCGTGTCCGATGATGGGGTCTTACGGCCAGTCAAGCTGTCCAAAAAAGAGCTGTACAAAGCCCCAACCGTGGAAGAGCTCAACCAGCTGAAAGAAGCAGAGAATCTCTTCCACTGCAGCATATTGAAAATGCAGGTCAGAAATGATTTACATTTTACTGTCTTTGTATGTTATCTTAACATGTTTAAACATGTCATATCAACACTGAGCTGCTCAGTTCATGACATGCCTGTGAACTGTGTATCCTTTAGCAGTGTATATTTTGAGCTTTCTTATCACTGATTCATATGGATGATGTTCAGATGGAGGAACTGCTGAAAGAAGTGGCCCTCAGTGAGCAGAGGAAGAAGCTGGTGGACTCCTTCGTGCATCAGATCACAGACTTCTTGCAGTGTGTGCCTGAATCTGAAGTTGTGGAGGTCAGCAAATCTGTGCGGCATTTCCATTAGCGGCAGCAAAAGTGCTGATTTCTACTGATACTCTTTGGTAACTGGCAATATAATTTTTCTTAATATTTTTCTTCTTCTCTTTAGTTGGATGATATTTCATGGTTGTCAGGTGTTGAAGTCCCATTCCTCCTCGTCCCATCGACAGCAAAAGGCAAATTTCACATGGAGCCTCCTGCGTCAATCAACCTGGTGGGCAGTTATCCGCTTGGCACGTGTATCAAACCCAAAGTCTCTGTGGACTTGGCTGTTACCATTCCAGCTGTAAGTTATACCTTTAAAACAACATTTCTGTCTGTCTGTTGAAATGTGTGTGTGTGTATATACAGTACAGACCAAAAGTTTGGAAACATTAATATTTTTAATGTTTTTGAAAGAAGTTTCTTCTGCTCATCAAGCCTGCATTTATTTGATTGGTGTATATTTTCTCTTTGAAGTCTATTTTACACCCAATGGATGCCATTAACCAGCGGTACTCTCGAAAGCGAGCGCTGTATCTGGCCGGCCTGGCGCGGCATCTCTCCTTCGCAAAGTGTGTGGGTTCTCTGCACTACTCTTGTCTACATGGCAACCGACTTCGCCCAGTCCTACTTCTTAAACCCCCAGGTAAAATGCTTGTAACAGTAGTTTGTGTTACTTATTAGCCAAATTTTCATGCCAAAGTCTATACGCTATTATTATCTGCTCAAATCATTTTAGCTCTAAAGTTAATTGCTTTTAGCACACCCTTTTCTTTTACTGTGTGGAATGCACTAATTGAAGCAATCCTGTGGAAAAAACTGAGATTGATGGTCTTACTCAGATGTGTGATTATATTCCTCTTTGTTTTAAACTGAAGGGATCATGTAACTTTTGTGTGTGGACTGTAGGTAATGCCAGCAGTAAGGTCACGTTAAGGATTCATGCAGTTCCACCACCGGACTTCCTCAAACCTAGCCGCTTCCATCCTCAGAAGAACAACATCAGGACTGAGTGGTTTACCGGTGTTGCCAATACACAGGAAGGTAATGAGGAATTTTCTGAGATCAATTTCAGTTTCATAATTGAGGTAGCAAACAAAACTGATGATATTTCTGTAATTGTTATGATGCAGAGAGCAGTGAGCCCCCAACTCCTCATTATAACAGCACAGTTCTTGGAGATCACCTCCCGCTGTCACATCTTCAGTTCCTGTCGGCCATCAGTGCACAGTGTCCTGCTTTTGGAGAGGGAGTGGCTCTCCTCAAAGTGTGGCTAAGACAGCGAGAACTGGACCAGGTTAAACACATCATTTTCCACAGAAATATTAAACAACAGCCAGACTGCTTGTTCTTGCAAACTTTTCTTTTTTAAAGATACTTTTTTTTGCAGTTAGACAAAAGAAACAAACAACAGTTATTCATTTTTTTTGTATAAATTGTTTTTTCAGGGTGCAGGTTGTTTCTGCGGCTTCCTTGCATCAATGTTAATGGCATATCTTCTGTCCACACACAAAGTGGGCAAAACCATGAATCCCTACCAGCTGTTGAGGAATGCACTGCACTTCTTGGGTAAGAGAGGATAAAATGGTTTTCATAACTTGGTGTTTTGGTGGTTATATATGTGTATTGGTGCTATCAAACAGTTAAATCGCATCCAAAGTAAAGCTTTTTTTGCATAATATATGAGTGTTAACTGTGTATATTTATTATGTATATACAAAAACAAACACATTCCTGCATATATTTAATAAAAATGTGTAATGTGTGTGTGTGTGTGTGTGTGTGTGTGTGTATATATACTTGTAAATATTTTAAAAAAAAAATATATATATATATATATATGTTAACAAAAACTTTTATTTTGGCTGCGATTAATCTTTTGACAGCACTAATGTGTATTAATCAATATATCTGCTTTTTGCTTTCGCATTTTCAGCTTCCACAGATCTGACTGAGAATGGTATCACCTTGGCTAAAAACCCAGACTCAAAAGCGGTGAGCACAAGTGACTCAAGCAATTATTTGCTTTTTTTAGTGTGTTTTGTCTTTGTTGCATCACCATGCCTTTCTTTGTCTTTTCTCCTGCTTCAGCCTTCGCTGCCGGAGTTTCATGCAGCATACTCTGTGGTATTTGTGGATCCCTCTGGGCATCTCAATCTGCTTGCAGACATGACCGTTTTTACCTACAAACGGGTGAGCGCCACTGTAGTATCACTGCAGCTCTGTGATAATGTGATATTCACTTACTTCTAGTAATGTAAATTTAAAATGTTATTTTAGAATTAGAATAAAAACAATCCAAGAATGAACACAGTCAGGCCACTTGACCAGTAAATAAGAACTGCTGAGAGATTTTCATGCCAGTGGAGCAGTATTGTAGTCCAAGATTTACTTGTATGCCACAATACCTTTTGGGGCATTTATTATCATTATTAAAAATGTGTTTTTGTTAATTGAAATAAAAATATTACAGGAAAACTAAATGAAAATAGAAATGTTTACTTGGCAAAAAACTAAGTATCAAAATTGCTTATACTGAAATAAAAATCGAAAACTAAATAAATATTAGAATATATTAAAAACTAGTTAAAATAACACGAATGCAACAGTATGACTAAATGAAAATGGTTAACTGAAGCAGAAATTCTAAATCAATAATTAAAATATTAGTAAATACTGTATAAGCGTATAAATAATACTTGTCATATGTCTGATTGATTTATTGACATGGAAATTTGAATGATTTGACAGCCATAATCTGAATGTTTCTGAAGAATCTGAATTTTGTCTGTCAGATCCAGCATGAGGCGTCACTCTCTCTGACGTTCTGGGATGATCCGACAGTAGATGGCTTCCAGGCTCTGCTCATGACACCCAAGTCCATGCTCCGAACATATGATAATGTCTTTAAGTAAGTTTCTGTCAACACAGACCTGCTGCTCTTTTGTTTTTGTATTCATGTATTCTCAAACTCTCTTTCTCACTCTCTTTGGCAGACTGGTTAACCTGGTGAAACTGCAGACCTCCTGTAAAAAGCTTTTACTCCTCAATGAGCTCATGGACCACAGCGGAAACTATGTCCTCACTGCACTTCCTTTCGTTTTGTCCCTCTTGCAGCGAGGGCTTGGAGAAAGGATCCACCTTCTGGTCCACTCACTCCCTCAAGACCCTGAGGTAGATGCGTTACCAATAACATCTCCTTTGGTTGATCAAATTGTACTACATATGACTGGCTGGTTCACCTATCAGAGCATTCCTAAACAGTCTGGATATGTCGTCATAATCTGTGTTAATGGTTTTGCAGTGGACCGTGGGCAGTGCACCTCCCAAGCACAAGGACCAGCCGCCTCTGAGCATTGGTCTGCTGCTGAACCTTGAACATGCTCTCTCTGTTCTGGAGAGAGGACCACCAGCAGACAACCCTAAGGTAAACTAGCCCACATATGCACAGATGTCTGATGTGTATGTGTCCTGCAGTTCTGTAGCGGTGTCTGAAAACCCTCTGTGTTGTTGGTGTTTGAAGGCAGCTGAGTTCCGGCAGCTGTGGGGCTCTCGCTCACAGTTGAGGCGCTTCCAGGATGGAGCCATCACCGAGGCAGTGCTGTGGTCAGGGAACTCCATCTCTCAGAGGAGATTCATTGTACTGAAGATCATTACTCACCTGCTGGAGCTGTACGTCTCTATTCTGGCTGTTTCTTTACTTTAATACACTCTGTAAAGGTGTATTAAATGTTTTAGCCAATTCACAAGTTTACTTCAAAATTTATTTCAGTTAGTGTCTGCTAAACAGTTTTTTTTAGATGTTTTAGTTTTTCAATTTAAGTAGCAATTGAATTTACTACCCTAAGCATTTTAGGTGGGGGGAAAAAGTGCGTAACAGAATTGCTAAAACAAAAAAATACTTCAAATTCAAACTAAAACGGTAAAATAAAAATGAAAAAGCTCAATTCAAAATATCAATAAAAGGGTGGGTTTCTGTAGGTCTTAAATTGGTTAAATGGGTACTTTGCATAATTTAAGTCCTTAAAAAGGTCTTAAATAAGAGCAGAAAGGCTTCAAATCAAGTCATGGAATTAAATGTTACATGCATTGGCAAAAATTTGTCTTCCTCTGTATTTTTGTTTTCCAATACAAATATATTTTTAAATCTAGTTGCATTTACTTAAGGTGGAAATGGGGAAAAAACCCTGAGCAAAGTGAGTTTGTTTAAAATAAATAAAATTTCTGTCAATAAATGGGGTATATGATAACTTGTTTTCCCTTTTAAATTAAGTATATTTTTCTGAGCCTATTCTGGGCCTTTTGTGAATCATAAACTTAGATTTAAACGTTCATAAGAAACTTTATACATTTGCTCTGGAAAACAAGACAACACCGATTCTGTGGTAGAGCATCCCTTTTTTTCCAGCATTATCAGAAGGTACAGGAAAAGTTATTAACATAATCTAGTGGTTGGGAGCATCTTGCTAATACATAGTGTTATTTCTAGATATTTAGATTTAGAGAACATAACATTGTTACCTTCAATTTAATTTCTTACATTTTCCTAAAGTCTTAAATATACCTTCATAAAGCCTGCAGAATAGTATGTAAATAATACTTAACACTGAGATCAATGCTGAAGATACCCAAATGAGTCAGAACCGAATTAAATTGTAATCAACTCAAAATGAAAGCTTGTAAATCAGAATTAAACTGAATATTCATTTCAAGTTAGTACTCTTGAACATTGTAGTCTCTTTTTGTTACCATTTCCTTGGAACATTTTTCCATTAACTACTTTCTCATAAAAAAAAAAAAAACGTTTTATTTGTTGTTTTCTTTCATTCTAGTCATGCAGATATCCCCAAATCATGCATCACAGTTGGTGGTGGACAGCTTGATGATCTCATTGAATGTGACATACAGGTACTTTATAGAAGTGAATGTGGACTCCTTAAACGATAACAGTTTTGATATCAGCTGTTCATGATGTGTCTTTGTCCCCCAGAACCACACGACAGGAGAGGAGGAGAGTCTGGAGGTGGTTCAGTCTTACGATGATCTGAGCAGGAAGCTCTGGCAGTTGAAGGATCTGCCACTGTCTATCACGTCAGTGCAGAGTGCCCACCAGGCCTTAAGATACACACAGGTCAGTGGCCTCCTCGGCTATATTCAGCTGTGTGATATATTCACGTATGTCTTAATTTTCCTCATTTGTCCTCTGCAGGTTTTCCCACCAGTTCCTGTGAGGCTGGACTATTCGTTTTTTGACAAAAAGAAGAACCATCTTGGATTAGTGCCAAAGGAGAAGAAACCTTGCCCTTGCTACATAGCCCCTATTAAAGGTAATGGATTTCAGACTTTTTTTAATGTGTCAACACATCATAATGGCAAAGTTTCTCATAATTCTATGATATAGATATACTTCCAAAGCTCTCCTTATGTGTTCCACAGAAATCATACAGGTTTAGAACAACACGAGTCAATAAATGTTAGCAGAAGTTAGCATCACCCTGATTCCCCCAACAACAACAACAAAAAAATTTGCTTTTTTTTTTTTTTTTTTTTTTACTTTGACTTGGATTATTGCCGAAAAACACTATGACCAGTAGAAGTTAATAATTCTTACACAATTTATTCACCCTCAAAATCTTCACAAATGAACACAACTTTTATGAATATTGAAACCTAAATACAAAAAGCTAAAGTGAGGATATGAATATCATTTATTCCTAGGCCTTTATAGGCCTTTATTTACCTGAACTGCAGAAGGTAACAGGCTTTTATTATTTCTTTTATATTATTTTGTTTTATTTTATTATTTCTAATTCCATATGTTTGATAAGTAATTGTTTCAAATAACCCGTTTTAAATTAAAAGCGATAGCATTCCAGTGGACAGAGATCATAACATTAGCACAGAATCAGTTCAGAATTAATCACCAAAAGAACCAGTTCGGTTCAGACGCTCTGTGTGTCAGTCTGCTTCACGCTGAATCACGCATGCGCAATATCATCAGCTCCTCGGTTCTCGAATCGGACGCGTCCGAAAGAAACGGTTCTCAGTTCAGACAGACTGTTGTCAAGTTTCCGCGCGCCGATTGCTTTGGGCCGGGTTTAGTCAAAGTCCAGAGCCGTTTTTTAGTCCCAGTCCATCCCTGATTCAGTGTACTGGATATCCGAAAACCGATGCAACCGGTTCTTGACTCGAGAAACGCTCCGGTAGTGGATGTGTACGTTCGTTATTTGACTCTGATGATTATCCACACAAAATTTCCCCCGGCCTTTATTTGTCCGTGCTGACCACGCCCCCGGCCTCTATAAGAGGCCCGGTGTTTATTTGACTACTGGTTTTTATTTGAGGAATTACGTAACTACACAGTCGAATTACCTTTACATCTCCAACGCTAAACTTCTGACAAGCAGATTTTATATGAAGATTAAAAGACAAGTAGAAAGTTTGTTTAATGTCTTAAAACATTACTCCACCCCAAAATGAAAATTGCACTCTTTTTTTTTTTTTTTTTTATTGCACGTTGAACTCTATTTTGGGTTAGCACAGCTCCACATGTGACTTATTTGAATATGCTGTTATCTTTCCCATTTGTCTCTTGTTTCTCTAGTCATTGTTCACATGGAGGGTAGTGGAAAATGGCCCAGTGAGCCCATGGCAATACGCCATGTTAAAGCAGCCTTTCACATCTGCTTGAGAGAACTGCTGTGCAAACAACACAATTACAGATGTCATGCCACACCTGGCTACCTGGATGTGTGGAAGGTAACGTGCATTTATTCATACTTCTGTTGTTTTTCACATTTACTATTCTAGTAATATGCTGTCCAAATGACGTTCCTCGCACAATCAACATTAATTTCCCCTTCATCTATCCAGGATGGGCTAGTCTTCCGAATCCAGGTGGCGTATCATAGAGAACCGCAGATCCTGAGAGAAAGCCTGACCCCGGAGGGAATGCTGATCTCCAGGGACAACGCTGAGGCCCAGGCACTGGAGCTGGAGACCCTGCACAAACCTTTTCTAACCAGCACCTTGCATGGGTACAACATACACACAAACATGCAGAACACACTCATCCTTGTCTTCCTTGGCAAAGGGCTTGTTTAGATAAATGTTTGACATGTTACGTGCTAGGCTCCAGCAGCAGTATGGGTGTTTTGGTGTCGTGTGCCGCCTGGCTAAACGCTGGCTGGCATCTCAGTTTCTGTTGGAAGATATCCGAGAGGAAGCAGCTGATCTGCTGGTGGCTTCACTCTTCCTACATCCTGCTCCCTTCACTCCACCAAGGTAATTTGGCAGCCTGACTCATGTAATCATCATTGTATGGTGTGTATATATAAATACAGTGACACCACACCTTTTCACAGCTCTCCTCAGGTGGGCTTCCTTCGCTTCCTTCATTTGCTTTCCACTTTTGACTGGAAAAACAATCCCCTGATAGTCAACCTCAATGGGAAACTCACAGGTAAGCTTCACCTTGGGTATTTCGTGTTGCTTTCTAGTGCTTGCACGACTAACCATTTTTACTACTTTAAGAAAAGTTGTCGTCTGGTCAGCGGGTCAGTGTTTACTTTATATAAATGCAGTTTCTGCTGCATGGAAAGTCTGATGGATGGGGAAGGAAAACGGTCATAAGTCTACAGACAGCCATTACTCCTGTGTCACATGATCCTTCAGAAATCATTCTAATATGCTGATTTGCTGCTCTAGAAACATTCTTATTATTATCACTGTCGAAAACCGTTGTGCTCTTTGATACTTTTATGGAAACCAGTGTACATCTTTTCAGGATTTTTAGATGAATAGACTGTTCAGAACAGCGGCATTTATTTAAAATATAATTATTTAGTGACAATATAAACGTCTTTGTCTTTTGATTTAATTGAGCCTTGCTGACTAAAAGTATTAATTTCTTAAAATAAAAATACTGACCCAAAAAACTGTGGCGATTAAAATGGATTTCTCAGAGCTTCAGCGTTAGGAAACAGGAAATGTCCTCCTTTTATCGTCATGTGTCAAGCACAGCTGAAGTCATTTGGTCCGTGACTATTGGACACAGATCTAACACACTGACAGGTAGCAGAACTAATCATCTGTGCACTCCCGGAAACATCGGTGGATAATGAAACGGGTGTTTTTATGTTTCAGCTGTTGAACAAACAGATATAAAGAATGACTTTGTGGCCTCTCGGGAATCTCTTCCCACCATGTTCATAGTCACTCCCAATGACCAGAAAGTCTCTGTTTGGACTAAACAGGCTCCTTCTGTGCAGGTTTGTAGATCCAGTATTCTCAAATTCTATATAGTTTTGCTCCATGTACAGTGTGTATGAACATAAGTGTTGTTGTGATCTCTGTGTAGATGCTCCAGCGTGCCGTCATGTTGGCAGCAGAGAGTCTACGTGTTTTAGAGACTCAGCTTGATTCCAGTGAAAAGCAGGACATGCGGGTCAGTTCCTCTTTATTCCACCTGTATAATGCAAATTTATGCAGAGCTCATCTTTTTGTTTTAAAACCTTACTGTTTGCTTTGTTTCTAGGTGGCATTTCGACCTCCTCTGGTGGCTTATGATGTTCTGATCCACCTTGACTTAAAGCAGGTTCCTCTGTTAGCTAAAGCTGTGGATCCTCCTGTCAATACCTTCCAGCGAGGCACACATGGAGGACAGCCGTTCGCTTCGGGAGGAGCTCTGCCAGTCATAGACTTTGATCCGGTCCGACTGTATCTGTCTGAACTCAGGGTTTGTTGTGGTTTTTAATTCACTTTTACTGAATCTTTTCCATTATGCCATGTTATTCTTAAAATACCATGTAAATTAGATCAGATCTATTTTATACCAGTTCTCTTGTGATTTTTAGGAAGCATTTGAAGAGCTGGCTCTGTTTTTCTACGACCCGTATGGTGGAACTGTGATCGCAGTGCTGTGGAAGCCAAATGCCTTCGAGCCGAAACCCTTTAAGGTTTCTTTTTTTTTATTTTGAGCTTTTAGGGTTGGCAGAATTTAAGTGATTGTGTTACAGTCAAGATTTATGGCACCTTCTTCTGATTTTGTGTGTTTTCAGACATCTTTAATGAACGCCCGCCGGGTGGAGGTGAATGGTGATGTGGTAACCACCGTGCCAAATGTAGAAGCCATCCTGCAGGATTTCCGCATCATCGGGGAGGGTCTCGTCAAAAGATTGGAACTGAGAACAGAAAAATGGGTTGTGTAGGATCTGGCAGTAGTTTCTGTAGGAATAACTGTTGATCTGGATGTTGCTGTGTTTACTTTTACATTTACATGTACTCAAATTGCTTCAATTAAATTCTCTGCATCTGCCTTTTAAAATAATTGTTATGCTGCATTATTTTAATCCAATAACAAAATGTTTTCCCTTCATACAAGGAGGACCAAAAAACAAAAAGACCCTAAAGTAAAAAAGGTTCTTCATAAAGGCCACAGTTTGTTTGCTTAAAGATGTTTTGTGGAAAATAAATGAACAAGTTGTAGTATTTGTTGTCTTTTTTGCTGTATTTTCTCACTTTTTCTTAGCATAATATTTTTTTAAGTCTCACCAATGAGACTATTATATAATCTATAATATGTTCAATTTATTATTTTAATGTTTTAAAATGTACTTTATTCCCGTAATGACAAAGCAAAATATTCAGGCCAATTATATATTTAACGTTTCCATTTAGTCATTTAGCAGCAGACGCTATTTTATCCAAAGCGAATTTAAAATGTACGGGAAGGATGTATGGAAAATGTTTTTATACAGTCTATGGAAATAACAGGTCTTTTCGTCCTAGGATCACTGCAGTATTATATTCTGCCCAATAGGTGGCGGTGTGTGCCTGATTGTTTACGGAAAAAGAAAAGATGAAACTATTTCGTTAGACATCTCGCTGCTAACCTAAACCGACATAGTACGGCTTTCTAATGTTAAAATGTGTATAATGGATGTGTTAGTTGACAGTGTGACTTCAATGCAGCTCGGAAATCTCGCCGTTTAAAGAGAGACAAGGTTTTTACGACTTTTCAAACCTTCCTCGCCATCGTTATTAAAAGTGTGTTTAAACGCTCTGCAGGCGTCTGGACGCAGAATGATCCTGCTCCGTGCGTTAATGCTGTTGTTTCTTCAAATGAACGCGAATTGCATGGATCTGAACTGGACATCACACGACAGACCAAACATAGTCATGCTCATGTCTGATGCCTTCGTAAGTCACCCATTTTTACTCCGTTTTCAGTCACTTGACAGAATTGCTGCCGTTTCAAAACCTAGAATGCTGCCTATCTAGAGAGCAAAAGCTTATGTATGCAGCTGAAATAAAATACGTGTCGTCTGTTTTCTTATTAATGAAGGACGGCAGGTTAACTTTTTCTCCTGGCAATAAAGTTGTACAGCTGCCTTACATCAACTATATGAGGGAAATGGGTGCTGTTTTTCTCAACTCGTACACTAATTCACCAATCTGCTGTCCTTCTAGGGCAGGTAGAGTATTAGCCAGCCTTTACCTGTTGTTGTTATAAATTGAGTACCGAAACTTTTGTACACATGCAATATAGAAATAAGATGAACACCTTGATGTATCTAAATGTGTTTTGTCAGCAATGTGGAGTGGCCAGTTTGTGCATTTGACTCAGGCCTGGAACAATTATAAATGTCTTGATCCCAGTGCCAGCACATGGATGGACCGTTTAGGAAAGAGTGGCTACCACACTCACAGCATGGGGAAACTAGACTACACATCAGGACATCACTCTGTCAGGTGACTTTTTTTTTTAACCCCAAAAATGTATTTGGACACTCAAATAAATACATCTTCAATTCAAAAGTGTGTCTGCCGTATTTTTCATGTATTTGAAAGAAGACTCGTCAAGGCTGTAGTTATTGTAATATACAGTGAAATTGTAATATTTTGAAATGTAATTTCTATTTAAATGAACGGATTTTTATTGGAATATATTTTAAAATGTAATTTATTTCCGTTAATGTAGACACTGAATTTTCTGCAGCCATACTCCAGACTTTAGTGTCACGTGATTTTAGAAATCATTCTAATATGCTGATTTATCATGGTTTTAAAATTATGAAACAATGACAATGCAGTTTTAAATATAGGCAAAAAACAATATGTTTGGACGTCTGGAACTTCTCTGTTGTTCAGTAATCGTGTGGAGGCGTGGACCAGAGACGTTCCATTCCTGCTGAGACAAGAGGGCCGTCCGGTCACAGATCTGGTGGGTAATGCATCCACAAAGAGGGTGATGACTAAAGACTGGAACATCACTGATGCTGCCGTCCAGTGGATCCGACACACTCCTGTGTCTCTCGCCCAGCCATTTGCCCTATACGTGGGGCTCAATCTCCCTCACCCGTACCGCACGGACTCCCTTGGACCCACAGCCGGGGGTTCCACCTTCCGCACCTCCCCGTATTGGCTAAACAAGGCAGGTTGCTTTTCCTGATCTAATTGGTTCTGAGTGTTAAAAGTTTTTTCCACTGGACTCAAATTGGGATTTGAATCCAGGAATCAGAAACTGTACAAGGCTTGAAATCTTAAATTGTTGTGTTGAGGAAGGAAAGTAAAAGTAAAGTAAACTAAGAACATCCACCCACTGTTTAACTATTCCCTTTATTTTCGAAACAGAACAGCAGGATTTGATCATAGACCTTCGACGGTTAAATTCAAATAAAAATCGTGAGAGAGATAATTTACTTGAAAAAGTTTGTCTGTTTTGTAGTTACAAAAGTTTCAAACAAAAACCATCAAATATAATATTAAAAATAATGTTATTTGCTTATTAATATGTTTTTCCTGTTTCATGTCATTATTTTTTTTAAATGTATGATTGTGAAGACTTAAGACAACCATAGTTATTTTATGTGGCAGAGGCATGGCTAGGGATTCTAAAACTGCAACAATTATTTTATTTGTTTTATAATTAAATTAAAGCTAAAATGAATAAATTAAAAATATTTTAAAAGAATATAAAAGAAATGTTGCCTTAGCAACTAACCGAAATAAAATACTTAGGTATTTTAAAATAAAAGGTATTAAGTATAATAACTTGGAAGTAATTAAACCTATATATATATATATATATATATATATATATATAAATGTTTTTTTTTTAACTAATAAGAAAATTACAACAAAATTAATAGCATTTAAACTGAAATTCTAATGAAAAGTTAATACATAAAAAGGAAGGTTAATTCAAAACAATCAAATATTATAATAGCATATAAATCTAAAAATAACACTGCTGTTATTTTGATTGCATATTTTTGGTTCATTCTAATTCTTACTGATTGTATTCAAAGCTTGTACTATGATAACAGTCAGTCGGCAGGGGCAGTTCATCTGTAGTAGTTTATCTGAGGTACTTTGACAATGGTTGTGTTTTGTCTCAAAGGTTTCTTACGGTCAAGTGTCTGTTCCGAAGTGGTTACGAGTTGAAGACATGCACCCTGTGGATTACTACTCCACCTTCACCAAAAATTGCAGTGGTCACTTCACAGAAGAAGAGATCAGAAACATTAGAGCCTTTTACTATGCCATGTGTGCTGAAACAGACAGCATGTTGGGTGAGCAGCCACTCGTGTTGTGTGTTTAAGTGCTGTTTTGTCACTGGGTTTGATCTGATGAAATACTGTCATTATGTGTCTGCAGGTGAGGTGATAGATGCTCTCCGAGACACTGGCTTACTGAACAGGACAGTCGTACTGTTCACTTCGGATCATGGGGATCTAGCAATGGAACACAGGCAGTTCTATAAGATGTCCATGTTTGAGGGCAGCTCTCATGTCCCCCTGCTTATAATGGGCCCAGGAGTGAAGACTGGCTTTGAAATCAGTCTACCTGTATCTTTAGTGGACATTTATCCCACTCTGCTTGGTAAGGGTGGGAACTGGTGGGAACTATTTGGGTGAATCTTAGCAAAAAAAGAGTTCATATATACAGCCCATAAACCACCACCCTGTTTGGCCTATACAAAAGATTCTGAACCGTAAAATTTATTTATTTTTTTTTAAAGTCTCTTCTGCTCACCAAGACTGCATTTATCTAATCCAAAGTGCAGCAAGTATAGCAATGTTTTGAAATATTTTTACTATCTAAAATAACTGTTTTGTATTTGAATATATTTCCAAATGTAATTTATAACAGTGATTTCATAGCTGAATATTTAGCATCATTACTCCAGTCACATGATCCTTCAGAAATCGTTCCAATATTCTGATTTGCTGCTCAAAATGAAAATGAATTATGACCTGGAAACGATTTGATCTGTTTCCTTCTGCACTATATTTTGTTTAGATCTTGCTGGTATTCCACAGCCAGGGGGTCTCAGTGGTCACTCGCTGATCCCTCTGGTTTCTGGGGTCAGCGCTCAGTCAGCGGAGCCTCATCCCGGCTGGGTGCTCAGTGAATATCATGGTTGCAATGCGAATGCCTCC
Source organism: Carassius carassius (assembly GCF_963082965.1). NCBI lineage: Eukaryota > Metazoa > Chordata > Actinopteri > Cypriniformes > Cyprinidae > Carassius > Carassius carassius. The sequence goes on along the minus strand of NC_081759.1, from coordinate 21,552,940 downwards.
ACGTATATGCTGAGGATCGGCGAGTGGAAGTACATCACATATGCAGATGGATTGACTGTTCCCACACAACTCTTTAGTAAGTTTCTTCTCATGATAGGACTGCTGATTATGTGTAATAATATGTATCTTCTTTTGCCCAACAGGGATATGATGTCCCTGCTATATAGAACTGCCTTAAGTAACTGGTCTCAATGTTCTCTCCACATAGACTTGTCCAAAGATGAATCAGAATTGAGAAATGTTGCATCACATTTCCCTGATGTATGTCAGGACTTGGACAAGCTGTTACGCACCATTGTGGACTATCCCAGTGTTTCCCAAGCTGTTCACCACTACAATAAACAACAGTTTCTGGAATGGAAGCAAAACCTAGGAGACAGTTACTCCCAGATCATAGCCAACCTGCGATGGAACATTGACTGGCAAAAGGATGCCAAGTCCTATGAGAGAGTTATTGAAGAGTGGCTGTTGGGGTTGAATTGATCATCCGTTATATAACTGTCAGTGATCAGCACAAACGATATATATATATATGTGTGTGTAAATATGTAAATATATATATATATATATATATATATATATATATATATATATATATATATATATATATATATATATATATATATATACATACATACAAGCATACATACACAAACACGCACATATATATGTTTTTTTCCTCATCATGGCGTATTTTTGGACTGATGTGACTTATACTCAGGTGCGACTTATAGTCCGAAAAATACGGTATATACACATACATACACAAACACGCATGCATATATGTGTGTGTGTGTGTGTGTGTGTGTACAGGTACATCTCAATAAATTAGAATGTTGTGGAAAAGTTCATTTCAGTAATTAAACTCAAATTGTGAAACTCATGTATTAAATAAATTAAATCCACACAGACTGAAGTAGTTTAAATCTGTGGTTCTTTTAATTGTGATGATTTTGGCTCACATTTAACAAAAACCCTCCAATTCACTCAACAAATTAGAATATGGTGACATGCCAATCAGAAGACAATGAGTAACACCCTTCACAAGGAGCCACAAACATTCATTGCCCAAAAAGCTGGCTATTCACATAGTGCTGTATCCAAGCATGTTAACAGAAAGTTGAGTGGAAGGAAAAAGTGTGGAAGAAAAAAATGCACAATCAGATGTGTCAAGGAATTTGCTGAACCACAGACAACGTTGGAGGCATCTTACCTGGGCTAAAGAGAAGAAGAACTTGACTGTTGCCCAGTGGTCTTTATTTTTTTTAGATGAGAGTAAGTTTTGTATTTCCTTTGGAAACCAAGGTCCTAAAGTCTGGAGGAAGAGTGGAGAAGCTCATAGACCAAGTTGCTTGAAGTCCAGTGTTAAGTTTTCCACAGTCTGTGATGTTTTGGGGTGCATTGTGTTTTTTGAAATCAAATTCTCAGCACCCGTTTACCAAGACATTTTGGAGCACTTCATGCGTCCTTCTGTTGACCATCTTTTTGAAAATGCTGATGTGATTTTCCAGCAGGATTTGGCACCTGCCCACACCGCCAAAAGCACCAAAAGTTGGTGCACCGCCAAAAGCACCAAAATATTTACTGTATATTTAAATATAGAATAGAAATAAATGCACATTAAAGTATACTGTAGTCTTAAATATTAAGATACAGAGGAATGTACAAGAGGCGAACGTGCAAACAGGTTGTGACACTGTCATTGTGAGGTAGAGAATAATGAATATCTTACTGATGAAGTGATTGTTAAGTGGAGACATGTAGATGTTAAGAGGCTGGTTTTGAGTTTAGGAGCCTGATGGCCTAGGGGAAGAAACTCCTAAGTCAGTTTTAGCCATCAGGCTATGGAAGCGCTTACCAGATGGCAGCAAAGTACAACACCAGAACCACAGTATCATCAGCAAATTTGATAATAGATGTGGAACTGTAGGAAGACACGCAGTCATGTATGTAGAGAGTGAGAAGAACAGGGGACTCCTACGTTCAGGGTGATGCAGCTGGAGATGAACTGGCCTACTTTCACCACTTGTCTCCACCGGAGGTCTGCCGGTGAAGAAGACTTTAATCCAGTCGCAGAGTGAAGTTTAGACGCAAGCTTGGGGACTATAGTACTGAAAGCTGAATTATAGTCAATAAATAGCAGTCTTACATAGTTCCTGTTGTTGCTGTCAATGTGCCTGAGACAAGAGTGCAGGAGATGGCATTTTCAGTGGATCTACTGGGGCGGTAGGCAAACTGAAGAGGGTCTAAAGTATTCGGGATGGAGGAGCAAATGTAGTTCTTTACCAGTCCCTCAAAGACCTTAATGACTGTTGATGTGAGGGCAACTGGGCGATAATCCAGCATTTAAAAGCAAGTTGACAAAAAAAAAAAAATTATATAACGTTATATATTGACATTAAATGAGAGAGAGAGAGAGGGAGAGAGGGAGAGACAAGAATTGGTTGTTTCCTTAACAGCCTCTTTGTTGTCTTTTAATACACATACACATTTGTATTTCAGAGTCAGTAAGACACTTTGAATCACAAAATGATTCATAAACATATTGGTAAAAAATAATACACACTGTATAGATCAAATAAACAATAAATAAATGATAGCAACCTTAACCGAATGTACAGGAATGCCCTAATTCTTACAACTGGCCTGAATTCAGGTAACGTTAAGTATCTTAAGAAAACAACTCAAGTATTTCAGGTAAGTGATACATGAGTAAACTTTTCTATGACATACTGTAAGTGTCTTAAAATTATTAATAAAATAAATAATAAAAAATTGTTTATACATTAAAACATGTAAATTACAGTTTGGTATGACAATTAATTAATTCAACTAACCTTGACATTAAATGAGAGAGAGAGACAAGAATTAGTTGTCCTCTTTGTTGTCTGAGGATGCGCTGCAATCGTCATGGTAACTCTACTCTCTCAACTGTCACCCAGAGTTCAGAAAATGCAGCTGAACTACATAGTGCAAACTCATATATTTAAGTAATTAAAATAAAATGTATATATATACACATGTAAATAGAAAGGAATGTGTAAAAATAAAAATGAAATATATATAAATAATTTAATTTGTGACCCAAACTATATGTAGGGTGGTCACATAAATTCTAACCTGGAAATGTTTGCATCAGTGTTTCATCATATGTGTAAAAGAAAAATGGAATTAACATGGTTGTTTTCTAACAGACTCCCAAAGGTAATCAACAAGTGGAGGTGATGGAACATAGTTTGTGTAATACGTCGTGCTACCGAAAGGGGGTGATATAAAAAGGCAAAACTTTAAAACTCAGAAGACAATCGTGAAACGTGTGTGTACAAGCGACAGCAAACACAGTATGTCAAAACAACAGTGTATTGTTGCTGTAGACACGCAGTATTGATTTCACTTCTAGTGCAGCACTGGTCACGTGAATCTCTTGGAGTGAGGATCAAAGGCAATGCACTCTCGTCGCTGTATGTCGTCATTTGTTTGATCAGATGTTTGAAACCGGAGTAGGATGGGCTTTCGCACCTGGCACTGTTTACATCAGAGCTTAAGCGACTTCGCAGCTAGTGTTTGTGTTTACTCTGTTTAAATTAGAACGCGATCTGGTCAAACTAAAAACAGGACGAAAGCGGACTTTTTTTCCTATTTTCCCCTGATGTCGGACTTCAGCTCGTCGGGTTCAGATGAGGATCTGGACCCGGAGTTAGAGCTGCATGACGAGCTCGGCGGCACGCTCAGCAAGGTAAACACAAGAGTAACCTACTGTACAACAATACACCTTTACAACGTTTTTATTTATTGTGCAACAGTATTTGGGCTTGGTTTTGTGGGAACTAATGTTAGTGAGTTACATTCGTGTGTTTATATTTATCTGAAACGTCGCAACTTGTTGGAGGTTTTACCATTACAATCAGTAACAGTAACACGAACGATGTCTGAATTAAACAAAACGGTCTACTTTTCATTGAATGGTTTTGTAACAACCGCTCATAAAGATGTGATGTGTTTTCGAATCTGACTGATTCGGTCCGAGTTTATCGAGACAGCACCTCATAAATCCTGAAATAATCGCTTTCAGGCATGTCAAACTAGCAAGGGTAAAGTTACTGGATTTATGCAAACATTTTAAGCTAAGAGATGTGGAAAAAATAGTAGTAAGTTAGCGTAAATGCAATGCATATTTACGTTCTAAACGACTTTGTAATGAGTGTTTTAATGTTCATTCACATAAATGAAATCGCAGTAAACGCCCTAAAAAAGCATGTAGTTGCATCCTGACATAAAATAGTCGTATAATAATAGTCATATTTTTCTCTGATTCGCGGGGAAAAATCACACCATGATGATCCTACTAAATTAAATTATTTATTTTCTATATGTTTAGATAATTGTTTTTTCACAACCTAATAGCATTCATTGGCTACATGACGTTTTGTGGGAAAGTTGTAAACTTTTACGTCTCTGTAAACGAGTACGTCATTACGTTTGACATTTATTAATTAATTTTATAAATGTATAGGTTTAGCCTATAAATTATCTTTATCTTCTGTGTTTTTATGACAAAAGTTGTGTTATGACACTTAAACTGAATAAACCCATTCAGTTGTAGTTTGGGTAATGTTCAGTTAAAGTCCTGCTGAACTTTGAAGCCTTGAACCTTCAGAAAGTTTAATCTTTATGTTAGAAGTGCTTGAAGTGATAACTGTAAGCCACATGCTATGAAGCATGATTCGAATAATTAACTCTTTGTTTGTCTCCAGTGGACAAACTACATTCATGGATGGCAGGATCGCTGGATTGTGCTGAAGGGCAATACTCTGAGTTACTACAGGTCAGCAGATGAGAAGGAGTACGGCTGTAGAGGGTCCATCTGTCTCAGCAAGGCTGTCATCACAGTAAGGCTGATCTGATCTCATCTGTAGCGCGTCCTGTCATTATGATTATCAGGGGCTTATCTTGACTTCAGTATCTTGGCTTCACAGTGGTGTGAAGAGCTGATATGTACCACAGTGTAATAATATTTGAGCATTAACGCTTCCTGCTCATCGTGCAGTGTTTATCTGTCTTCTACTGTCAGCAGAAAGCTGCCCTACTTGTTTTGGGGGTTTCTCTTGAACAACATGATTGTTTCAAAGTGGACAGAGGAGAAGATGACACATCCTAGTGGCATCCATACTAAACATCTTGCAAAACCACATCTGAATACTTATCATTATAATGGGCTTAAAAGAGTTTTTTTTAGCAAGAAAATCAGAAAATGTTATTTATCTGACTGTACTGACATTATCAGATGACAACACAACAACTTGAGTTGAACTGAGCTGCATAAAGACAATAAGTTGCTTTTGAAGATGTTTCATAATTGATTAGCTTTTCAACATTGACACAGTTGAAAGAGATTTAAGCTGGGTAATGTGAGCTGCTTTGTAGATTAAATTGATTTTTTTTATATAAATGATGAGTTTTGCAGCTTGACACTGTCATTAAACTAAACTGAATCAGCATTGAACTGTCTTCTATAAAGTTGCTTTATGGCTGACAGTGAAGTAATTTCATAATTGATTAACTTTGCAACATCAACACTGTTATTTTACTGTTTATTCCTGTGAAGCTAGTTTAAAACAATCTGCATTGTATGAAGTTCTATAGAAATGCATGTGACTTGACTTCTCGGATGTTATTTTTCTTTGTTACTGGGCGAGTAGATTCATTTTTTCTTTTATTTTTCTTTCAGAAAGAAAACATTTTCTGCACAATAAAAAATATCATATGTAAAGAAAGAAAACCAGTTTATAAACTCTTGTTTCTGTTAATGCCTTGAGACCTTTGTAGTGTTTTCTAGGGGTTGTTCTTTGCTCTAAAAAAAGGGCTGCTGTTAAAGATCATGGACAGTTTACATCAAGATCTCCAAAAGATTGTTTTAGAATCCATTTATTATTTTGACTAGTTTTTAGGTGAATTAATTTCTACAATCACTGACTGCACATGTGATCAAATATGAGTGGAAAAATGATGCCTGTGAAACAAGGTTTAGAAACGTTGGGAGTCTTTGAAGCCGGTCTGATCCCAAAGTCAAATCTGGAATATCTTTGTTTGGTTGATTTCAGTGTTTGGAGGAGAAAACTGAGATGAACTGATAATGGAACAGATTTTCCTCAAACACTGATTGAACTGACTTGACTGGATCAGTCTCTGTCTCTGATAACAGCTATTCTACACAGCACTAAAACTTCAATTGTCTGTGTTCAACAGACAACAAACCAATCCCTTTACTAGTTTTACCTAGTACTTACCACTACGCCTGCAGAAAACACTTACTACAAAGTATGTACACAGGCTACTATTCAATGCATGAATAGTAAGCAGCAGTTATGGGGCCAAGCACTCCTTGGGCAAAATGAGGTGCTAAGCATGGCATGGATAATCAGATCAATTGCAACAATGAGTAATTAAAGCAAGTTTAGTATGTTTTTAAGTAGGGCTGCACGATTAATCAAATGCGATTGCCATGTGCAATTTGTTAGGAAAGCCGATTTTGTTATCAGCAGTAAATCATAATCTCCTGCTTTCAGATGGAGCAGCATTGACTACAAAGATCCGTAGTTCACTGACAAGTTATGCAAAAAAATTGCAGAAGATTTTATAGCACAATTATGAAATCGTAGAAATCGTTCGCGATAATGACAGCCGTTTGCGTAGCTTCTCATTGAACTACGGCTCTGTGTAGGAAATGTTGTTCCATTGGAGAGCACTTGAAAATACCACATTTAATAACATGTTTTTTTCTTTCTCCAATTTCTCTTCATAACGTCAGTCGAGTGTTAAAAATAAATCCTTCTGTGAGATGATGTGACTTTACACAGAATAAGGCACACAACATATTTAATAGTATTCTAAGCGGTGATAATGGCACTGCATTATAAATATACTTTATTAATATAAAATAAGAAGAAGAAGAACTCAGACAAACCATATATTGTGGTAGTCATGTGTTTATTAATCACACTGAATCAATGAAAGCAGTTAAATCTTCTGTTTATTCAGCTGCAGTGAGTTCTTTGGGGTATATTTGGATTTTCAGCGTGAGAGCGCCTGCTGGCCTTCGGATGTATATTTACTGCTGATCACAGAACCGTGCTTCTTTGAAATATACACATGAAAATCACAGCTTCTGTCAAATCACGATTTCGATTCCATTTCAATTAATCGTGAAGCAAAATGACTGAAAAATCATAAACACAACTTTTGGTAATATAATTTAATGACTTATCACTTTTGACCAATTGGTGACACTGTTATTAAATCGATGTGGTGTGTTCTGTTTGAGGTGACAATGGCACACACAAAGTTTGGTGTCAATATGTCAAAGCTTTGCAGAGATACAGCCTCAGACAAAATCTGGCATTATGTCTCAAATTTGTCGTGGCACTATACAAAAATGGTTTTGTCTGTCAGTACGAAATTCATAATTTCATCAAACTCATTTCTGTCAGCACAGTCAGAAGATGATCTGATTCAATTTTGATGAAAATCGGATCAACAGTCAAGGGGGAGTTCGAAAAAACGTTTGGCCAACAAAGGCATATTTGGTATCTATGTTGTCGGTTTCTCATTGTTTGTGTTTTTAAACACAATTGCAATGATTCAACTGACATTATGGCATTTAAAATAAAATTATGGAGTTTCTATTTACACTAAGTGCAAATAGCCCTCCTTGTTGGCTGAAGCCATGTACACTAACTCCGCCCACCAACGTGTGATTCGGCTAGTCAACACTGCAAACAACAACTAACAATCATCACATCCAGTGGCGCAGATGGTAAAACATACTCATATTGACATGATTGAAACTTTTTTTCTCTTTTCAAATTTCAAATCACATCGGAAAAGCATTTATTTTTAATGAAAATGAAGAATATAATAAAAAGTTTAAAATAAAATATTGGGAAGGGTTAGGATAGGTGTAAGGGATGGCTTTATTGTCACAATAAGGTGGCATTCATTTAATAATTTGATTTAAAATTACAATTTACACTCAATAAGTTAATATTGTATACCGTTTTACAATGTACTACAATACTGAGATGCACATAAATGCCACTATTTGCAATAAGTAGTCAAATTTTAGCATAGTGTAAATTGAATCTATAGCTATTTGCACTTAGTGTAAATAGCATCCATTGCTAAGAAAATATGCTATTTTCACTTGGTGTAAATAGCATCTAATTGCTATTTACACTTAGTGCAAATAGCCGCTGCCATAAAATTATCTCAAAAGTAACTGTGGCTGTCAAAGAACCGCTTCCATCGGTGCTGCTGATCACATCAAACATTTTTAGTATTATGTATTATGACCAGTACTTAGTTTGAACCTGCTGGATCCTGTTCCATATCAGATTTTTTATTTTTGCATCCCGGTAGTGGCATACAGTGCATTACATTTATTTTGATAATGAACAGACTGCGATGTAAGTTTGAATTGCTAGAATATGTGGGATGAGTGTGCGCAAGGTGTCAGCGTGATCGAACAGCTGAGACATTAAAAAGAAGAAACTTTTTTGGAGTAATAAATAATCCACAAAAGTTTTTACTTTTATTTGTGCACACTCACGATAAAAACAGAAGATTTGTGCACTTGTAAAATAAAGCAAACAAACAGAATGCTCTTTGTCAACCTTTCCTTTCTGTGAACTTTTTTATGCAACTTCACAACACACTTCTGTTTTAAATCCGTTATCTTAATTATTTAAGTCAGATATATTTCGTTTTTTTTTTTTTTTTTGCAAACAAATTGTTATTTTTATCTTAGGCCTGTTACTTACATAGCCTATTCATTTTCCTTAAAGCATCCCATTTTTTCATGAATTAAGAATAAAAAGATTTATTAATTTGTTCGCTCAATTCAGTTAAATCATGGGTTATTTTAAGGAACAAAATTAATGAAAATTGAGCAGTTTCCACAAATTAATAAGTCATATAACGAATTTACAAGTTGTAGGATTGAATAGAATATCTGTCCTGTGTCCCGCAGCCCTGCAAAGCGCACGATATGAAACAATTATGTGGGGAAATTACTTAGTTACTACATTTCTATTGCGTTCAATGTTGAAAAACTTTGTGTTGTTTCTATTTTAATGTACTTTTAAAGTTTAAATCACATTAAAAGCTTAATTTGTAAATCATGAACGATGATGCATTTATATACCGTCATCGTCAATCACAGCCACTCGCACGTCTTTTGAACATGAGCTGCACGCAGCCCAACATTAAATGGGTTAACTGACCATCGATAGCTTTAATTGATTGCATCTCTTATCGACAATTAATCGATCATCAATTAATTAGAGCCCGACCGATATGGATTTTTGGGGGCCGATGCCGATATTAACTCGAAAAGAGCCGATTTATAAGCCGATATTTTGATTTTAAAAATAATCTGGATATTAGACCCATTTCCTATAAACTGCACTTACACAACATTCAATAGCAAAATATCTGCCTGTTCTATGTATGTGGGCTGTATAAACCATTTTCCAGAAGGGATTATGTTAAAAAAAGCCTTAGATTACGGTCTCAATGAATAAACAATTGCACATCAAAAGTATATATTTTTTAATGATCAAAAAACAGTCTGGTTTTAAACATTTAACACTTTTACTTTCTTCCAGTTGAAGCTGGTTTTAACAGTCTGTGTGTGTACTGTAAATAAATTATAATACTAAAGTTAAAGTATTTGCAGAAGTAGTCCCACACTTTGCTGCTACAGCATTCACCTTTTTGTATCATTACTCATGTCATCATTAGAATTATAATAATAATAAACAGGGATCTCCTACATAGGCAAAAATGAGAAATATATATATATTTTTTTATTTGTCAAGCAATAGGTATTACCTACTTATATATTTAACAATATTATTTCAACATTTTCCTGTTATGTCTGTAAAGCTGCTTTGAAACAATATGTAAAAAAAAAAAAAGCGCTTGTTCAGCTCACATTTATTTACATGTCCCCTCTGGTTTAATCATTTCTGACGCACCTACTGTTACTGTAACTACACTATATTTGCTCTCACAGAACATCGTCTTGCCTACTATTACCGGAAGATTACGGAATCAATTCGAAGTTGAATGGTTAACGTTAGTGTCATGAACACACTGCTGTCAATTTTGAGAAGAACCACCTTCAAACAAGTTAATAGCAAGCATTTAAGGGGCCTGCTAAAAAGGAAGCTATTAGCGTTAGAGTAACGTAACCAGCCTGAATTCACCAAATTGTTCTCTGGACCTGAGGGTAGCCTCTTCTTCCTTGCTTCTCTCTTAATTCTCATCAGCAGGACTAGCGCTATCGCTCGCTTCTTACAACGGGACAGATACATGTTTGCTGCTGACCGAAAGGAGGAGAAACAGACTATGAAAGAGCTCCCGCTAAACGTTTTTAAAACTCCGCCTATGCCATAGCGCAGCGCAAATCGCGTTGTATCTGAAGGGCAACGCTGAGCCCAGCGGCAAGCGCCGTGCATACCGCGTACTGTGTGAAAGGCCCAATTACGCGGTCATTATGTGGGAAACACACCGCAATAGAATAAGAATAAGTTAAACGCTAACGTTATAGTTTGATCTCCTATTAACGTTCGCGCTCTTCCACTGATAAACATGGTATTAGCTTTGTGGCTAATCTAATATAGCAATGCATTAGCGACTGTAAGTGATGTTACAGAATATTTAGAAGTGATAATGATAGGACCGTTAGCTAGAACTACCACACAGTTTTTATATACAGGGTATGAACTAAATCTACAATCATTTCACATGACGAACGACAGACTCACCGTCAAAACAGTTGATCGCTTTCTTCTGTAGTGGACTTCTGGCGCTGTTGTTAACTCTGGAGCTGCAGAGCTCCCTCTGGTGGGCACACTATGCAACACTCATAACATGAGTGAAGCATGAGACTCTGTTTCTCATGTTTCATCGGCCGTTATAAATGCCGATGCCGATTTAAATGCAATTAGCTTATATCGGCCGATAATATCGGCCGGCCGATATATCGGTCGGGCTCTACAATTAATCGTTGACATCCCTAATTCAGAGGAAAAGAGAAATTTCCTTCTGTGCCTTACGGTTCAAAAGTTATAAGCATAAACATGAGTGAAACATTGGACAAGTGTTGGCTCTAGAGAGTTTGAGTTAGAGAATCTGATAAAACTGTGTTTTGGTAAATATGCAAGTTCCAAACTATGGATCATTTGTGTAGCTACTGCTTAAAATAGCTGGTTTATAGATAGCTGGTGGCTTCCCCTAGTTTGTGTATGTGGTTTGCAGGTTTTGTTATACTGTTATCTGCCATCTGTACATGTTTTGAGATTTTCAGTGACGCAAATCTATGTTGTTTATCAGGAACTGCAGGAAAAAGTGCTCCAAACAACAGATTTGAATAAACATACATGGCTCATAAAACCTTTTCCATTTTCCAGCATGTTCATTATGATCTGTTCTTGTTTTTGATGTTCTCTTTCTTTCAGCCTCATGAGTTTGATGAATGCCGTTTTGACATCAGTGTGAATGACAGCATCTGGTACCTGAGGGCTGAACATCCTTTGCTCCGGCAGCAGTGGATCGATACCGTTGAACTTCACAAGGTGAGTCCGTTAGAAGCAGCAAAGTCTTTAGATAAAACTGCAGCTCGACTCCAGTGTCTTTCTGATCGTGAGTGATCAAGTTTGGGTGGCAGAACCTGATTGGGTGTTTTATTTCTTTTGTTGAAGCTAGGAAGGGAATGTGTCCAGCATACATTTTTTTTATTGCTATCATTTCCTTGTGCTGTTATTTGAAAGTACATTGAGCCAGAGTGAGAGAAATCAGACTGAATTTGTGTACTTTTCATAGTATAATTTGTTGTTGATGAGTATGTTTTTTACGTATCCAGGTGTGTAGGGTTGGTTTTTTTTTTTTTTTTTTTTTATCTTCTTCTTCTTTCATAGATTGTATTTTCTACACAAGTTATGGCATATATTCCCAAGAAACTCAAAAAATAAAAAATAAATAAAAAATATATCCCTTTATCTTGTGTAAATTAGAAAGAAAAAGTTATCCAATAAAAATATAAATGATAATGTGACATGATGCTCATAATTTGGCCTATCTATTAATTTATTAATAAAAAAATCTGCAATACACACACACAGTGACTTGGATACACCTCGACTTGGCATGTTTTTACTTCTGAATTATAATTAATTTTGATAATTTTTTGGTCATATAATAAAGATTTTCAAGGTGATATAACATTTCTGATATGGTAATGAAGAAAAAATGTGCGATGAAGGCTGTCATAGTTGATCCGTTATTCATTAACTGTACGGGCCAGCTGCTCCCCGGCCCTTGACGAATGTGATTCGCGGATTAATTGCACAGCAATTTTAAAATTTTAAGTCCTGTCAGTTTAACATGGCAGAGAGAGAGAGAGAGAGCGCGTGTGAGCGAGAGACAGAGGGGGGGAGAGAGAGAGAGAGAGCGCGATCGAGCGCGAGCCCCGGCCGTACGCTCACCATCTTCAAACAACACGAGCGCTGTCCCTTCTCTGAGAAACTTGCTGATCATTTCCTTCTTTTATCAAGCCCCTCCCTCAGAAATAGGTGATGGGCTCTGATTGGTTAGCTAGCCCAGTGTGTTGTGATTGGCTAAACCGCTGGTTCTGGTGGCTTCTGGTGCATGTCTAAAGGTCCCGCCCCTCTCTTCAGCGGCATGCTCTGTCTTGCTCTCTCTCCCTCGCGCATATTAATCAATTGACACGATGGTGTCGATGTTTAAATCATTTGAAATGAGAATGTTAGTGTGCTCACCCCATTTTTGTTTGTAGGAAAATTTTTTATTAGATTTCATATCGCAATATATATCGCAGAAAAATAAAATATCGTGCAGCCCTACTTCTCATAGCTATGTGAAAATAAGTGTATAATTGGAACAGTTAATTGTTGAAGCTGAGCTGAGAGAGAGAGAGAGCGCGAGATATGCATGCAGAGCAGGGCGACGCTTTATTAAGAACCTCTGCTTTAGAACATTGATTTTGAAACTTGTGAACCCGTTAGAATCATTAGAAGACAGAATCGCGATTCATATATGAATAGATTTTTACGTGCACCTCTAGTTTTCTCTTCCTGTTCTCTAAATAAGCACTGCATGGCCTCGCACCCTTTGCTGCCTTTTCCCGAGGACAGGGTTTATCTGGGTTTGCTACATCACAAACCCAGAAAGTAACTTGTTGTAGTCCCTACCAGCCATTTTTGTAGGCATTAAACTGCCAGAATTTTGAAAGACGATATCTCCGTTTGCATTGAACTTTCAGCTTCGTAACTTTGCAGATATTGTTTATGCTCAAACAGCAACATTAAACACTAACGTTAAAAAAAGTGAAATCGCAGTGAACCACCCCAATATTTGTGAAAAATTATGGTCAAAATGTGAACACCCACTTGTATTTAAGATAAAAAGTAAATAATTTATGACATTATGCTTGATATTTACATCATATCAAATTATTATGCTAAACAATTTCTTAATACCTGTTTGACATACTGCTTTTTATCTTATGTGTAGCAGGGAACTATGTCCTAAAAAAGCTCTGGAGAAGCGAGAGATATATTGTGCAAGTGAAGTCTGGCAGTGGTTTACAGTGACGTATCATATCTTGAGAGAGATTTACAAAGGGAGGGTCCTGAGGAATGTGCTGATCTGTATGACTCTTACATGTGCGAGTAGAGCTGAACTCAATAAAAGGAGTGGAGCTGTTTCTACACAGCTGGTGTTTGGATTGAGGAAAGGGTTGTTGTGTGTAGAATTTTTTTTCTGACTGTGAGTGGGAGAGTTTGGCTGTTTAAGCAGCTAGTTCACATACATTTCTTAAGAAAAGTATCAGTGTGTGTGTGTGTGTGTTGTGTTTGTTGTCTGTCATTGGACTGAGACAGACAATGTAAAGCTCTTTGATTCTTTTGAAGGTCATAAAGCCATAAACTGAAGCTCTGTGGAATCATGATGACTCAACATTGAGTTTGGTTGCTAAAAGTCCTTCAGTGGGTACATTAATGTGAATTGGGTACATTAATGTGAATCGTGTTGGGAACATTGTAATCTAAGAAGACAAATGCAGCAGACAAATTACACTCATGGCCACTTCTACCATCTTCTGGTGAAGAGTGCTATTGCAGTTTCATCATGTGACTTATAAAATTGTTTTTTAATTTAAAAGGGAACCTTGCTGGTATTTTTAAATGATAGAATCTTCACCCAAAAATGAAAATGAAAGGAGACATAATTTATTCAAATTCTTTTTCTAAACATATGTTTTTCTTTCTTTGGTTACACACAAATTGTAAGTTACTAGGCAGATGTACGTTTTGCGCTTTACCATAGAATAAGAAAGGCTTTGGACACTGTGGCTGCCAAGCTCCAAAAAAACAACAGAAAAACACTATGAAACTATCAAAAAGCGGTCCATATGAATGGTGTACTATATTCATAAAGGATCAAACCAAAATGTTATTTGCTTGAGTATCTCCTGCTGTCATTGACATTTTCAGACTTGGACACATTGTGCTAGTGAGCATTTTAAGTTATTAACAGCTTGCATTTTATCGTTGTATATCTATATAGCTTTATAGCTAGTAATGGATAACTTGTATGGGTCACTTTTATGGTTCGCTCATTTACTTTATTTTTGGAGCTTAACTATCCCAGTTCCTGTTCTCTTTTATTGTATGGAAATTATTTCCGGTTTTATGGTTAACACTTCTTCCTGCAACAGAAATGACAATAAGAAATATATAAAACAAAAATTCTTTATGAAATATAATTGTACATTTACACAAACCTCATGTTACCAAGAGGTCTACAGAGAATTAGTGTGTCAAAGATTTGAATTTCTGCATGATAGTTGAATCTGTTGTTTCGACCTGCCTCCTCTTGTTTCTGCTGGGTACGGCTTCAAATCTAAAAATGTTATTTGAATCACCAATCCCTCAACAGAAGAGTGCAGTAGAGAGGCTGCTGGTGCTCAGGTCAGTGTTGCTTATCGCGACTCTTCGTTTGCTGAGGTGAGCTCTTATGTGTACGCGTGCGTGGGTGATGCAGGCTGGGGTGGATGGGCTTTTTTTTTGCTCCCAGTCGTCCAGCTGCATGAATAATGCATGAGTATATTCAGTCATCTGAAGAGGCAGCTTGGAAAGCTCTGCGCTGCAAGAAGACTTCTGAACCAAAATAAAGGGCTTGATTGGATCAGGAACTCAATGGTGTTGGTGAGGTTCATGAATGCATCGGTCCATTTTAAGATGAGCGCTGAGCTGAGGAGCATGGCACAAGACGGAGACAAGAGCACACGCCCAGAAGAATCTGATTTAACGCTCTTTTAGACTCCTTAAACGCACACGCTCTCACATTCACTTACACACTGCTTGATTAGATGCGGCAGAGGTTCTGGATGATTTATATTGACCTTATTGCAGTACGGTGAGTGTAGCATGTTCGGCAGCTCTGGGAGTTTCAGTGTCTGTATGGTTTGCCATCTCTCTCTCTCTCTCTCCCCTCCACATGCTTTGCAGACCCACCCACAATTCCTCTGGCTTTATACTGCCTCAGAAACCCACCTCACATAATTTCTTCACAACATTTCCGATGCTAATGGCTTCACTGCTGCTTTAAAGCTGAGAACGGAAAGAAACTTGTCTCCTTGTTTATTCCCGCTCGACCATGTGCTTGTGAAATCGAGTTCTGGGAGTGTCCAGGAAGAGAACTGGGAATTCGTCAAGTGTCCGGAGTGTGGTGTTTGGAGAAAGTACTGGGAATTCTGGGACGGTCCAGAGAGTGAGCACTTTTGGGAGTGTCTGGAAAGAGCGGTGGTCATGCTGGAGTCAAGCACTCAGGCCTGCAGCAGTGCATTGTCCTGCTTTGGCTGCTGGAATGGGCGAATGGTGGGCTTTTGCACATTAGCATTTTAACCATTCATTCAGGTCATCATTCATGTTTTCATCACCACTGACATCTTTGCTGGTGGTTTCAGTTACAGTAATTGTTTCCATCATTCACTGATTGGGATGAAGCAGGACTGAAGCAGGTTATTCATGTTTTTCTTTTTCTTTTCTTTTTTATGTTTTTGTGGCTTTTTTTATTTTATTTTTATGGATGCTCCATTGGAGCTGCATTTAACAACCTGTCCAATCTGTCACTGGCAATTAATTCAAGCACTTCATAAAATTAAATCTTCAATGAGCTAAGTGTCAACAGTTTTACAGTGTACTCATGGAAGGACTGTAACAAAGGCATCTTCAGTCAGGTACAATTTTTTTATGTTTTTGAAATAAGTCTATTATGCTCTACAAGGCTGCATTTAATTGATCAACCATAGAGTAAAACAGAATTTTTGTGAAATACCATTACAGCTCACGATATTTATCTTCTGTTTTAATATATTTTCAAATGTAATTTATTCCTTTGGTGGGAAAGTTGAATTGTCAGCTGCCATTTTCAATTCCAGCATCTGAATAACATTTAATTTTTGCTGATAAATATGTATTATATTGCAGCTTATAACAGTGATGCTTTTTTCAGGATTTTTTTTGATAAATAGAAAGTTCAAAAGAACAGCATTAAATAATATCAAAACTTCAAAATAATATTCAAAACTTTCCTTTTCTGAGAATGATGCACAACTACGACACACACTTTGTTTATATCTAGATTCTTTAAAGGGGTCATGATGTTACCAGACTTGGACTATGCACATAAACCTTGTGCACAGTATACAAACGAACATGGAACAATACATTTAATAATCTGTGTTAATGTTAGTTGATAAAAAGACAATCGTTCAGTGAGTCATTATAATCATAATTATGTCCTGTCTGGATGCAACAAATGCCTTTGTTTGTAATGGGTTTTATTGGTTTGTCTCGTCTGATATCTGGATCACAAACAAATCTTTCTATTTAACAAAATTTTCTTAGTGAACCAGTCAAACCAGTTCACCAAATCAAACTGAATTGTTTAAAACTGTCCGAGTCTCCAGTAAGCACTAATCCAATGATAAACCAATATCCCGAGTTATTCAGTTGCTCCTAACAGTACATTGACATAACTGCTAAAAGAGAACCGATGATGGGGTGTGCACGAGTCTCGTGCTGCTGGCCTGGGAGACGGCATAGTATGTTAATGGCGTAACATTTCCGTCACACGCTTGAGGCATTTGGCCAATCACAACACACTGGATAGCTGGCCAATCACAGCACACCTCGCTTTTTCAGAACGATGAGCCTTGTAAAATTGCAGTGTTTCAGAAAGGTGGGGCATAGAGGAGAAACAATAATGTACATTATATGGAAACGAATGTGTTTTTTAAAACTTAAACCGCATAAACACATTGCATTACACCAAATACACAAAATAATGTTCTTTTAAGCAACTTTATATGACCCCTTTAATGACCCTTAACCTTTGATTTGTAGAGTATATTGTGCCCAGTATCCTCTAGTGGGTAACTAATTTGTAATTCAGTATTAATTGAAAAATTAGATGTGACATTGATCCAGCTTTGGTTTGTAAAAAAAATATATATTTAATTCATTTTTAGAACCAGCAAACTTATCCATTTCACCTACCAGCCACTTTATTTCTTTGCAAGATTAATAAATGTTCAGTTCTGACAGTTCTCTCTGTACTGCTTCAACCATGACACCAACTGTCCAATGGTTCAATTGAATTTTTATTTTTGAACAGGTGTAAAGTTACCTAACTGGCTCTTTTTCTTTGTGCTGTATTTTGAGTGCAGGCTGAGTCAGGCTATGGGTCTGAGAGCAGTTTACGCCGCCATGGCTCCCTACTGTCCCTCACCTCTGCTGCCAGCGGCCTCTCCACCACCTCCGCATCCTCCTTCAAGGTAAGTCTCAGCCTCAGCCTTCAGATCCAGAGCTCAAACACTATTGGGTCATTCTGTGTCAACTCAACCAAAGGTCCCCAGCTCAAAGTTTAGATTTATATCATTTCTATTCAGGTGAAAGAAATACATAAATGAATGACAGAGCCAAAATATTAGATATCATGGATATATAGTTGCTGCGTAATCCACAGTTTTTTTTAGAGGGAGGTCTAAATGGCAATTTTCACCCAAGATTTATAGTCAAATTACAGGGATGAGCAAAAATTACTTTATAAAGACGGCAGCATCATTATTTTATTTTTGCACAGAGATTAGGCACTATCCCCCGGTTTCACAGACAAGACTTAAGCCTAGTCCTAGACTAAAATGCAAGTCTGAGTTGTTTCAAATGAAAGAAACTTGTACTGATTGATCTTAAAATATATCAATGCCTTTGTTTTGTCTCAATATGCACACCAGTAATGTTTTTTTCTAAGGCATGTTTATAAAAATTACTTAAATGTCCTAATTGAACTATGGCCTAATCCTGGTTTAGGCTAAGCCCTGTCTATGAAACCAGGCCTATGAGTTTTTTTTTTTTTTAAGTTTGCATGTCTGTAGCTCAGAAGTATAACTAAGAAGGATTAACAATATCTCAATATCCTTTTCCTTTGGTATCTACATTTTTAAGGCCGTGTCTTGTCTAAATTTCTTGTTGTGGGAGACGTCATTTCTGTTTTTATAACATTTGAATGTTATTTTACAAACTGTTGAACAGAAGGGATACAGTCTGCAGGAAAAGCTAGCGGAGATGGAGACCTTCAGGGACATTCTCTGCAGACAGGTTGACACACTGCAGAAGTATTTTGACAACTGCGCAGATATTGACAGTAAAGATGAGCTCCACAGGGACAAAGGTGAGGAAATAGAATTTAGTTACATTAGGCCTGGTTCACACCGGACGGCGAAGCGACGCGGAAGCGGCGCGGAACGGAGGCCGCTTCCTTTCGGCGCCCATGTTAACCTATGGTGTCGTTCACACCAGACGCGGAGCGCCGCGCCGCGTCGCAACCGGCCCGCACTGTGAAGCGCCAGTTTCGGCGTCTGGTCTATTTTTTGCGCGAGCCGCGAGCAATCCGTGTCAATTACGGCAGGAAGTCACACCAAGAAACACGAGACAATCCGTTCAATTCTCAAAATATAAGCAATTTTCAAATTAAAATACCGCGAGTTACAAATGCGATCATATTTGTGTATCTAAACAGACTAGAAAGATGAAAAAAAAAAAAACACACACATGCACGCACATGGTTAACTTCATAACTTCTTGGTTACAGAAACATGGTGTATTCATTTTATGAGGTTATTCACTTATTACCCATGATGTGCTCTGAATAAACAACAACTGAGCAAGCGCTTGTCGACCGCCGCGGAGAATACGCATCTGGTGTGAACAGGCAGGCGCCGGACCGTGCGTGATTTTCCGTTCCACGCCGCTTCTGTGTCGTTTCGGTGTCCGGTGTGAACCAGGCCTTAGTTTTTTCTGATGGCGGGACCAATTTGGCTTCAGGCAGGAGAAAACTTACCATTTTTAAAGTAGTGTTATTTTATATTGTGAAAATTGTTCCAAAGCCTTAGACTTTCATTCATCTTTGAAACACAAGTAAAGATACTTTTAATGAAACTTATGAGATTTCTGTCCCACCAATGAAAGTCTGTGCAACAAAGCTTTGACACATTATCACATATGTTAAAGGGAAGCTCAGTAGTGCTTGCTTGATTCACAAGTATCAGTGAATGAGGTTTGTTCTCATTTGTCGAGCAAGCACAATTGAGCTCCTCTTAAATGTCCACTGAAATGCCTTGAAACATGCAGCTTTATTCTGTGTGTTGACGTAATTTTAGTTGGAACAGGAATACGGGATGGGACATTAAGCAGCCCTACCCCCTTTTTAAATAGTTAATAGCATTTTACATCTTGGGTCAGAGCCATTGAGCTCAGTAAAGCTACATTTTTCAGCTTCATTACAGCCACAGTCTAATAGATTACCCCTTTAGATTATATATTAATTAGGGTTGGAGCTGAACTCTGCCGGAAAGTAGATCTCGAGGGCCAGAGTTGAAAACCCCTGCCATAAGAATAGTATATTCTTACTAAAAGCCAAAAAACATCTCTGGTTATAAATGTAACCATGGTTCCCTGAGTAGGGAACGAGATAATGTGTCCTCTAGGGGGCGTTATGGGGAACACCTCGTCGTGACCCATGTCTGAAGCTTACATTGAAGAAACACAAACGAGTTGGCCGGCGACAGCCTCTGACATCACTCCCAGCACGACTATACAGAGGCAACGGGAGAACACGTCATTGGCGCTATGGGGAACAGTATATCCACGCCGCCGTGCTGAGTGGAGTGCAGACCAGAATCAGGGCGAATACCAAGTACCAACTCTACCATTTCCATGTGAGTTGCCCCTGGGACGTTTAGACGGCTGTCTGTGACAGTACCCCTTACGGCCAAAGGCCTAAGCTACATACCCAACTTAATTGTTAGGGCCTCGGCCCGGGGTAGAGGTGAAGGCTTGGAATCAGGAAAGATTCCTTCAAAGGGATACGGCTAAGAACCTAGCATTTTCTACTTAGTCTTGCCTGTCACACAGGGGCTACCGCTTGCTTTCGCATAAGCTTGCTGAAGGAGCTGTCTCAACAGATCCCTAGTAGCAACACCCTGGTTAGATAGGTATCCAATGATACATAGGTGAAGTGGCGCCCAAGATGGACGGGGCTTTTACCAACTTAAGAAAGGGCACAAAGAAACCACGTGAAGCCCTCACCATATAGGATTTTAGAAAGAACGCAGAATACTAGCATGCGAACTTACCACAGTGTGGATTTCAAAAAGTGTGCAAAGACTTCACGTGCACACTTACCATAGCATGGATTTTCAAATACTGTTTTAAGGAGGGGCTTTCGTGGCACTCTGATAGAGCAGTTCATAGATGGAATGGTGCATCTCAACATATGAAAGGAGAACTCCAAATTCAGAGTAGCGCGCTCATAGGCAACCCTTCTTGGAAAAGGGGAGTGCTGCTAAACTACCTCGAGAATGCCAAATAGCCCCTCATGTTGTAGGAAGCGATGCGAAGTGTATAAACAAATACACACTGGCTGAATGGAGTCCAAGGAACCAAGATCTAATCATCTCAAGAAAGGGAACGAGACGGAGCGCATAACCCTTACTGTACAGGCTTTTATAAAGTGCACAAAGTGTTCACGTGCACACTAACCACCATGTGGTTTTCAGAAAGTACACGGAGCTTAGCGTGTGTACCTAAAGGTTCCTAAGCATTGCAGAGGCGCTGAACCACAAGGGAGAGGCAAGCTCAAATTTGACAAATCTCTGGCTAAGGGGAGCATCACCTGAGGCAGCATATTCAAGAAAACTTCTGTAACTGCCACCTCCACTTCCCGCTGGATGCGACAGCACAACTAAGCGGCCAAGATACCCCTCAGGGTGACCTGGCCGGACATCCATGAAATTCCCTGCAGTGATGTTCCAGGCCTGATGATCGAAGGCATTTCCCGCAGAAACCTGTGATCTCAGCCACCAAATACCGGAAAATGAAGATGTATGGCTGGTTCTGACAAGTGTTTAGTAAACACTGTAATTGAGCACTGCAAAGGAAACTCACAGAGTTTATTAGTAGACGCATAACCACCAGCAATTTAATACACAAGTATATACAGAAAGAGTTACATACTCACCCACCCTCCTGCGCTGGAGCCCCGCTCAAGGGCCACCTCCTTTTAGTCCGGACCAACAGTAGGATAGTTGCTATGAACATAGAACCAGCCAAAAACATTATAGGTCCAGTATAGGAGAGTTATGCGAGAGGTTTCCACCTAACCTCGATCAGTTGGAGAGCTGGTGGTTACAGGGGAATTAGGAAGGGGAAGATAAAAGCAGGAGTTAAAAATCCCTAAAGGGAATGAGTAAATACCTTGGTATCGGTCTGATTCAGACGAGAACGCTGCCTCGTCTGGATCACATCCCTTAGGTTCTGCTTACCTCCTTGTGACACACGAGTCCTCTTACACATGCCCGCAGGTGGGGGAGGAGCGCAAGTCATGACACTAGCCTTCTGTGCCCGTCTTTAAATCCTCAGATCGAGACAGGCCATGACCCCTATGTTGTTTGGACTTAGACCTGGACCTTCGTGAAACAAAGGATCTGAAAGCAGCGGAGCGCGCCTTCATCTCCCTGAACTTCTCGATCACCGTCTCAAAGGAAATACTGAAAAGTTGAGAAGACGAAACCTGAGAATCGAGAAGAAAGCCTTTTCTTTCTTCTCGATGTCTGCCAGGTTCATCTACAGATGTCTCTCCACCACCACCATGGCCGCCATAGTCCTGCCCATGGCAGAGGCGGCCTGCTTGGTAGCATGAAGAGAGATCTGTGGTGTGGCGCAGCTCGGCTACATGATTGGATAAAGGCCCTTGCCTCTATCCAGGTCTCTTAGCAGATCAGTCTGATAAGCTTGAAGCACTACCATCATGTGTAATAAAGCCACAGCCTGACCTTCTGCTGCGTATACCTTGCCATTTAAGCAATATCTATTTCTTGAAGGGGCTTAGATGGCAAGGAGAGAGATTAAGAGAGGATGTCTCCTCTCATAGCCGTTTTCGCACAACTCTTATGCCGAAACCGATGGATGTGGGAAGAAAACGGCCTCTTTCATTTCTTTTTGATCTTTGTATGGAGATCAGGGAGAAATGGAAGGCTCACCTGAGCTGGAGGGCTATGGTCAGAAAGATAACACTTATCAAGGCGGCCTCACGGCGTCACCTTGTTAGCGCACTTTCATGGCAAGTCCAACTTTGCCGTAGCATGATCCATAACCTCCAACAGCTCTACATATGCAGGGCAGGAGAATTCAGAAGGGATGCTCAGACTCAGCTTCTTCACCATCCTCAAATATCTCCTGCTTTTCCTGGGTAAAAACCCAGCAGAGCACTAACCTCAGTATCAGATAGTTTTAAAGATATAACACCATCCTCCCGAGGCTCTATCTCGTCCGCCACCATTAACAACGCGAAAGGGAAAGTCCCTCTCTAAACCTTCAGACAGATCCACCTGTATTCTCACAAACTCATTCTCCTCCGTGCCTCAGAAGCGGCGGGTCCTGAACCGCGGGAAGCAGATGGCTGCCTTTTTTCCCTTTTTTTTTTCTTGGAAAACAAGACGAACGAAAGAGGAGCTTTTTCATTGAAAAAATGCTCACAATGAACGCAGATTGCCTCCTCAACGACATCGCGTGCATGCTCTTCACCCAAACAAATGACGCAAAGATCGTGTGTGTTATCGGGTGTCAAATAACGCAGACACAGATGCTCACATTGTCTAAACGCTTGCTAGTAGTCGCTGATAGACAGAGAAAGATCGCTCTTACCAGTTCTTTCAGATGCACACTTCAAACAGAACAGTCAGTGAAGACGAAGAAGAGAATGACGTGTTCTCCCGGTGCCTGTTTATAGTCGTGACGTCGAGGTAGTGACGTCAGAGGCTGTCACCGGCCAACTTGTTGGTGTTTTTTCAATGTATGCTTCAGACACAGGTCACGACGAGGTGTTCCCCATAGCACCCCCTAGAGGACGCAGTTCGAAGTTCCTTTGAAAGGGAACTTGAACCATATTTGATGTTGTCTATGTTGTGTGTTGAACACCGTTTTCATGTGAATAAAAGCTGGGATGCATGATATTAGATGTTTGCCGATATCCGAAATGCCGATGGTTTCCAAATAATTATGACTGATACCGATATTTATATTCCTTTTTTTTCTTTTCTAAAACAACAACCCTGTCTCTCCTGTGCAGAAATTTATAAACAATTTGATTCGTTTTTAGCAAAAACTTATTCATTAGAACTAATAAACAATATTAGTTCTTTTTTTAATGAGAGTACATTGAAATCTTTAAAAATAACTATAATAAAATCGATCTTTGTTCCTATCTTTTTTACTTTTCAATGCATGAAAGTTTTTATGTAAACCTTTTTTTGCAGCATCTGATGAGGAAGATTTTCCAACCTCACGGCCAGATGGAGATTATCTGCTAAACAACAACAACAGCAGTAAAGAGAAATGTGAGGTTTTTGATATGTGTACAGCTTTGTTATAATCCTATTTTTGCCTAGTACAGCAATTGTAGATCAATTGCTTGTGATCCTTTCTGAATGCAGTTTTATTCTCAACCAAAGTAGTTTTTGTTATCTTGTATACATCTAGTATATAGTAATACAGAGTAATGAAGACATAGTAATTAATCATCATAAATTGTATTTATATAAAAACTTAAACACATACAATTAGTGCTAGCATCAATTTAAAATTTAAAAATAAAAAAAAATAAAAATGTAAAAAAAATTTTTTTAATTAATTTAAAGACTAAGTACTTTTTACCCAAATAATGGTGGAAATATTCCATTATGTCTGTGATTTGTTGTAAGTAAATGGCTTATTTCATTATCCTTTGATAATTGATAAGACACTAATACAGATTTAACTAAGCAACTGAAGTTCCTTCAGAAGTTTAAATACTTCTTCTATGTGATACTCATTTTACTTGATTTCCCTCAGTATTCTCTGTGGACAGCCTCAAAGGTTCCTTAGGCATCGATTTCAAAGGTGAAGCCATCACGTTTAAAGCTACAACAGCAGGAATCCTGTCCACACTGTCCCACTGCATCGACATTTTGGTCAAAAGAGAAGAGAGCTGGCAAAGACGACTTGATAAGGTAGTGTGCAGCTGTAAACAAACAAACAAAAAAAACCACCCTGTTAACACAAAAATGTATATTTTGAAGATTGTAAGATTTGTTTTTTGAGAGAAATTGATACATTAGATCAAATTCATGCATTCTTATTTTAAATAAGTTACAATAAAAATATCAGGCAGCTTTTATATTCATATGAAATATTTATTAAGCATCAAATCATTGTATAAGAATGATTTCTTGAGTTATGTCTGCTGAAAATTAAGCATTGCTGTCAGTCAGAGAAATAAATTACATTTTAAAATATATTAAAACCGAACACAGTAATTTTAAATTCTAATAATATTCACAATATTACCGTTTACTATATTTTTATCAAATAAATGCAGCCTTAGGTGACCATAAAAAACCGTTACTGATCCCAAACTTTTAAATGGTAGTTTATTTTAACATTGCTCTTTCTAATATATCAAAGCATAAGTTACCAGGAACTGTTTAAAATGGCAAATGGAATTGTACCACTCTGTTAATCTGTTTTCTGTTTTCTTATTATTATTTAATCCACAATAATCTCAAATGTTTTTATTTAAATCATGAAATAAATGTATAATTCTATTGATATGACTTGGTATTACTATTTGTTTCTTTTTAAAGTACATTGATTTTGCCATGAAAACAGCCATAGATGTTGCTATGCAAATAAACCACAGATGGTCAAGTTCCACGACGAAGTAGTCCATACTACTCTTGTGTTTATATTTCAAGGCCTCTGAATCCTTACTGTAGCTTTGTGTAAGTAACAGACCTCGGTTTAATGTATTATAGAAAACAATAGCATAAACAGTCTTCGGACTATCTCCTTTAAAAAAAAAACAAGAAAGAAAAAAAGGAAGAAATAAAAATCATACGGATTGGAAACAATATGAGAATTAGTAAATTATGACAGAATTCAATATCCCTTATCATTGTGGTTTTAAAGGAAATTTTACAGGAAACACATTTGTCATATTGAAACTACTGGGTGCATTTCGATGCAAATAAAGTATTCAGCATCAAGTAGCTCTGGGAATTATTATTATTCTTTTTTTCTTTCTTTCACAAGCTTAATCTGGGCACTATTAACGTAACCATACACTTCCCACATAACACCTTAATTACTGGATGAGTCACAAAGACACACCATTAAAACAAAAGAGCATCTACTGTAGTTTCCGGGAGCCTTGCATTCATCACATTCAGCACCACTTTATGTGAGAGCACATCTCCAAGTCCACAATTCATTAGCATCTTAGTGTAAAGCTTTTGCTTGCACTTGCTCGACCAGTTTTTCCGTCTACAGTCCAGCCCCGGTATATTATCATGAGCCAAGAAGCAGCTTCTTAAATTCCAGCTGCCACAGAGAATCTGGACGGGTGTGATTTTACAGAGTGTTTACAGTTATTCAACAGGACTTGATGGACCACTGAGCAGAATAAAGCTTTTTCCAAAGTAACCAGAATTCCACATTTCTGAGGAATGTGTGTTGTGATGTTAGCAACTGGATTGTAGAGGATGACTACAGTGTACAGTGCTTCAGCGCTGAAGCCGTGGCAGAACTGGGTGGCCGGGTCTCTTCAGAGGGCTAATGAAAACTGGATTCCTCTGTGTACGCACAGCAGCTTCTACTCTGTAGGTTTGACATGCTTTGTTCAGTTAACTGGTTATTTGCTCCCACTTTCTGTTTTAAGTGCCAAAGTGGGTCATCTGGAAATGTTTTAGTCATCCATATCTGCTGTGGAACTGTATGCATTTAAATTTTCATAGAAACTCTTCCATTGCGAAGTTTAATAGAGTCAGGTTACCACCTTTTGACATTTGTTATCACCTATCATATAAGCCGGGTGTTGTCAGTAAATGTCTCTCGTGACATATGCGGAGAGGTGTTTCAGTGCTTAAAGCTAAACCACACCTTGTCAGTTTCATCTTATTTATAATGCAAGATACATGACGCAACAATTGCTTGTCTACAACACCCAAAGCTGCTCAGTTTGCCAACTGAACAACTACATTTTAGTTAAGGTTTGATGTTGTATCTGAAGGTTCTGCTTCAGTTGAGTTATTTGAAGAAGGTTTGAGTTATTTTGGAGGTTTGCTTTCTGTAAGCTATTCAAGCCTGTTTTCTCTTCAAGCTAGTCTAGAGAGCGGGTGAGATGGGCTCCACCCTTTGTTGGATGAATGACCTTCCAAAGAGGCAAGTCACAGTGGTATCTTCAATGGCATCTGTAGTGGGATTGACAATTTTAAATGGGCATGTTTGCTTAAGCTTAAGCATGTAACTGCAAGTGGAGCTGTCAGAGTTCATTGGTCTGCTCCGGATTCTTTTTTTGGATCCTAATCGGGCGTTTCTTGGATTAGTTTGTAAGCAAGCTTTGTTTGGAAGCTAGCAATTTGCACTCTAAACATCTTCCCCAGTCTAAAAGATTTAAAGAAACTAGGCAGCAAATCGGTTTAAAATATTAAGCAGCACAACTGTTTTCAATAAAAAAAGAAAAATGTTAAATGCTGCTTTGCGTATTAAATTAACATATTAGAATGATTTCTGAAGGATCATCTGACGGTGAGGACTGCTGAAAGTTTGATGTATACTGGATATAGTATGAGTAACATTCTTCTATCATTCATAAGGAAATTGAAAGGAGAAGACGTGCTGAAGATGCCTATAAAGCTGCACTGACGGAGCTGAAGAAGAAGCCTCATTATGGAGGACCAGACTATGAAGTGGGTCCACAGCCTTTAATTCACACTGTCCTTTACATCTTTGTTTCAACACACACCCTCCATTCCAGACTGAGAAACTCTATTTGTGCAGGAAGGACCAAACAGTCTGATCAATGAAGAGGAGTTCTTCGATGCTGTGGAAGCTGCATTGGATAAGCATGACCAGATCGAAGAGCAAGTAATGATCCAGCCTTTATTTCAATTTATCACTTTTGCTTCAGTTTGAAGTACTGGTACTCTGACATGTGATATGGATTTGTTATACATTTGTACAGCCATTCTATTAGTTACAATGGCTATATTTCCATGAAATCGACTGTTTGATTACATCATCATGACTTTTGAAGAGTAAATAGATACAGAAGGATTATGTTTGTGCTTGCAGTTATGCGGAAAACCTGGGAAAACCAAAGCAGTCAGAGTGGCCTAGCGGTTAGCAAACATGATATTGAACTGTGGCACTGTTGCTGTTGTCACTTTTAAGGCCCTCTAAACAAATTTAGCCAAGTCCACAATTTTTTGGTTCACACATACAAAAAAAAAAATGATAAAAAAACCAGCACATTAAAACTGAGTTGTAGTCATTTTAAGTCCATAGTCATTTATTTTTGACCACCATAAAGAACAGGAAGTTAACCATAACTGTATTGTTTTATGAATCATTCTGATTCTGTGAGAATAGTGAGGTTCACACCACAGCGATAACAATTACAACCCAGAGGAGCAGCATCTTGAAAATTACATTACATTTTTTCCAGTTGAATGATGATAAAAACATTGAAGGTCAATCAGAATCCAGCTCACTTTAAAGAGCTTGAGCATTTAAAGTGGCAGTAGACATAACTGAACAGAACATTAACAGAACATTTAACATCCGTTGGTTTGGTGCTAAATTAGGTATCATTAGTTATTGTTATGGTTGTAAATATGCTTAAGAACACACTCTATATTGTTCAAAGTCTGGTTTGATGTTAAAATCAATATTATCTACAAATGTGATGATTGAAAAATGTCTGTTCATTCTTGTTGATATATAAGCTGACCACTAGCTGGAACCAGAGCTGATAATGAATGTAGACCTCATTGACTTTTGTGGATAAGCAGATGGACCGCTGTCCACACATGACTGAAATATAATGCATGACCCAGAGTTCATTATTCATTGGGATCCAACAGTCAAGAACTATATCCAAAGCATATTTACAGCTAATTCAATTAAATTTCATATACAAGTTGCTGTCATGTTTTGCAGTCGCAGGCAGAAAGGAGCAGGGCATCTCGACAGATCTCCCTCCCTCCAGACACCTATTCCTCCATCAGCACTCAGAAATACTTGACTAAGGTAAGTCAGACCACTCTAGCTCACCCACACAAGCACGCACTCCTACACACTCACATTATTAAAGCACATCATCTTCCTCATGACTGATTATGCAATTCTGTCATTGCTGATGGTGGATCTGCTAGGTGAAGTCTTTGGGGCTTTTATATTTGCGAAGCTGCCCTTTGTTCTTCCAGTCCCTTCTGCTGAAGTGTGATTTGCAGTGGCGGTCTGCTCTGAATTCTCTGGGTTATGATGAGATTTTGATTTCCTTCTCTTTCCCTTGGCCCTGTTTCCGCTCTGGCTCTCTGTTTCTTGGGTTCAGCCTCGCAGTCATACTTCCTCCTTGTCCTCCGTTGACCTTATAAGTGCCTCCGATGACGTGCACAGGTTCAGTGCTCAGGTAGAGATATGACACCACACTAGTTCGGATGAACTGCAGGCATGCAATTGTTCTAACACATTTTTTGCTTGTTTACTTTAGTATATAACACTTTCTACTTGTTTTGTTCACAGGTTGAGGAGATGGTGCAGAGCCACATGACTTATTCTCTACAGGATGTGGGTGGAGATGCTAACTGGGAGCTGGTTGTTGAAGAAGGGGATATGAAGGTGAGATGCAAATAAAAGGCAGTAGATTTTTATTTATCATTTTACACTTTGAGCTGTTTCTATGGAAGCTGGTTTCCATATCAAAGGGAAAAATATATATAAAGGTAAATGAGGCTTTATATCTAATTATTAGTTTTTTTATTTATAATTTTTTTCATGTAAGTATGTCTTTGTCTATGTTTATCTTTATACATTACCATACACACATTTGGGGTTGGTTAGGGTTTTGTTTTTATAATGAAACCATTTTAAAAAGTCTCATGCTCACCAAGGCTGCAATTTATGTGTTAAAAAAACTGTGAAAACAGTAATAATGTGAAATTTGTGTAATACATTTTATTTATAACTGATAGCAAAGCTGAATTCTCAGAAGTGTTTAGTTACATTATGAATGTCTGTACTGTCACTTTTTGATCAATTTAATGCATCCTTGCTGGAGTTTTGTATTTAATTATTGTAATTATTATCTTTTATTGTAAAAAACAAAACAAAAACTAAACAGTTGTGTGTGGGTGGGTAGTTTAGTCACAAAACAGAAGAATATGCAAAAGAACCTTGACACCAATCTTCCTTTGGTTAGAGTTTGGGATATTTGCATTTTTCAGTAAACTAACTACCCTTTTAACCCTTTATTGTTCTCTTTTCCACTGGAGGTTGCCATCGTTTGGTCTTTTTGCAGTTCTGTCATTATTGATGCTCACTCAGAAATTAATATGTTAGAGCAATTGTTTCCGCAGGTGTACAGGAGAGAGGTGGAGGAAAATGGCATCGTTCTTGATCCTCTCAAAGCTACTCATGCCGTCAAAGGGGTTACAGGTCACGAGGTCTGCCACTACTTTTGGGACACAGCTTTTCGGAACGACTGGGAGAGTATGATCACTTCAGTGCATCATTTTGAACTTCTAATCTTATATTGTGACAATGAGAATAGGCTCATCTTATTTATTTTTTATTTTACAGCAACTGTTGAAAGCTTTCAAGTGGTTGAGACACTCTCAGATAAAGCAGTTATCATTCATCAGACACACAAGGTAGAACACTTCCACTGTAACACATTCATTATTGCATCATGGGTGATCATTAGATTTCAGGGTTTTTTTTTCACTGCTGTGTTGCAGAGGGTATGGCCTGCTTCCCAGAGAGATGTGCTTTATGTATCAGTTATCCGTAAAATTCTCTCCACCAATGAGAATGATCCAGACACGTGGCTGGTGTGCAACTTCTCAGTGGATCATGACAGCTATCCAGTAAGTACCAGGACTGCAGAATTATCTTGTGAAAAATTTCTTCATGCAGTTTGATATCATATACCCACATTATTCAACAATAACAGTATACAGTAGGCTGTGCATCAGTAACCAGATTTTTTTTCTTCTTCTTTTTTCCCAAAACTGTTTTCTCCAGCCCTCTGCTAGATGCATTCGTGCCAATATCAATGTAGCCATGATCTGTCAAACTTTAATCAGCCCACCAGAGGGAGACAAAGAGATCACCAGAGACAACATCCTCTGTAAAATCACATATGTGGCCAATGGTAAGTCTTGGGGGTGTTTGGTCTCCAAAAAAATGAAAAACTAAAGGTTTAAAAGTACATGCAAAGTTTGGGTTCAGTAAGGTTTGTTTTTCTGAAGTCAACTTTTATTCAGCAAGGAGGAATTTAATTGATCAAAATTATAGTAAAGATAAAAAAATAAAAAAAAACTTTTCAACTTATTATTCATCAATGAATCCTGAAAAACAAAGAGATAATAATTAGGCATCTTTTTTAAGCATCAAATCAGCATATTAGAATGATTTTTGAAAAATCATGTGACTCTGAAGACTGGAGTAATGACTGCTGAAAATTCAGCTTTGCCATCACAGGAACAGATTACATTGTAAAATATATTAAAATTAGAAAACAGTTCATTGAAAATTGTAGCAATATTTCAAAATGTAACATTTTGTAACCGTAATATAACTGTTCAAAAGCCAATTACAAACTTTTAAACAGTAGTATACTTTAAAATATATTATAGCAAAATGTTTGCTATAATATCAAACTGGGGCAAAATGTTTGCTATAATATCAAACGGGGGAAGTCGTGGCCTGGTGGTTAGAGAATCGGACTCCCAATCGAAGGGTTGTGGGTTCAAGTCCCGGGCCGGCAGGAATTGTGGGTGGGGGGAGTGCATGTACAGTTCTCTCTCCACCCTCAATACCACGACTGAGGTGCCCTTGAGCAAGGCATCGAACCCCCAACTGCTCCCCGGGCGCCGCAGCATAAATGGCTGCCCACTGCTCCGGGTGTGTGCTCACAGTGTGTGTGTGTGTTCACTGCTCTGTGTGTGTGCACTTCGGATGGGTTAAACGCAGAGCACAAATTCTGAGTATGGGTCACCATACTTGGCCGAATGTCACTTCACTTCACTTCACTTCACTTCACTTGTATATATTTTAAACAGTTTACATTTTTCAATGACCACAAAAGTTAGATTAGTACTTGACCCTAAAAAAGCACCCATGTATTCCCAATTACCATGTTGTCCTGAGGAGTTAAACATAACAACAGTTTGGCACTGGAGCATTTTTTGTTATCATCAGTCAGTAGGTACATTGACAAAGCATGACTTTCATTATTTTGTAATAAAAATGTTCTATTTTCAGTTTCCTGTTATATATATTTTGGGGTCAACTGTGAAAATCATATATCATTTGCACACTGAGAACATCACAGCTTGGATTGCAATCTTTATTTATTATATACATGTTATATTCTCCATCACATTAATGCTGTGTTCATATAATCCTAAAGTAAATCCTGGTGGTTGGGCCCCTGCATCAGTCTTACGAGCAATAGCCAAGAGAGAATACCCCAAATTCCTCAAACGCTTCACCTCGTATGCTCAAGAGAAGAGCAGCGGTGAGGCTATTCTCTTTTGATCAACACCGGGTAAGTCACACTTTAAACAAAGTGACCATTTCCACCTATAAATTAAATCGCATTGCACGTTTATTCAAAATCTGCTTTTCTCTTCTTTCAGGTTGTTCAATCTACATTTCCAGTTTGCTTTCCGACTCCAATGAAGTAACGCCTTATACACATCACTCACAACAAAGAGCTGCTCAGCCAAAGTACTCTTGACACTCTTCAGAAACCTTGTCAAACCGTTTTCATACAGACTGAACAACAGCGGTACACCAAAGTCTGTGAAAACACCTTTGAACAGTACAAACACACTAGAAAAACCAACACAGCCTGTTCATCTTTAAAAGGCCTTACTTGCTTTTCCCTAAATGAGCTGTGGCTCTGGTTTTGTAAAGTGTTTTACATTTTTGTAAATATTTGATCATAGTTTGAGGTCTGACAATGGTCTTGATGAGATCATATACTGTAAACTTGATTCCTTGATCTAATCCCAGCATAATCTCAGCTGTACGTGAGCTATTTTCACTGACCTTGTCCAGGAGGCCATTTCTCTTAAGAAGACCCTTTCTAGCCCCGATGATCAAGATCAAGTCTTAAGATCTTTTGTACAGTTAGTTAATCTAAATGTATAAGATTATTTACATGTGAATGCATTACAAATTTAGATTCTTGTAATTCACAAATGTGGCTTTAGGCAAAGTGTGCATTTATTGGAAACTGCTTGTATAAGACAGTAGTCAAAGTATAGGGTTTTTTGGTAAGCCTGTGAAAAGTTGTTAGTGACTTAATAGACCATAATTGCCTTTCTTTTCTCTTTTATGTTATTTTGTTTCTTGTTTTTAAGTTTGTTTTGTTTTAATTTCCAGAAGTTTCAAAACTAATAACTTCTGCAGATAGGTGGCACTTTATTACACGCATGCCTTTTTGGGCCCTATAACAGCAATTTAAACAACGTCATTCCATTTCTGGTTCCATTTTTGGGCTTCCATCTACAAAATCTATGGAGAATTACTGCAGTTGTGCCATCTATGCCTCTGAAAGAGAGGGAATTGTAAATGACATTTCACAGTTTAATATAACTGTCTGTGGTCTGATTCACTATATGGAGGAGGTAATGAATCAAGGACATTTCTAATTTCACTAGTCTTAAAGGGATAGTTCATCCAAAAATGACAATTCTTTAAACATTTTCTCACCCTAATGTTGTTCCAAACCTGAATTATTGGCTTTCATATATATATATATATATATATATATATATATATATATATATATAATATTATTATTATTATTATTATTTATATATATATATATATATTTATATATATATATATATATATATATATATATATATATATATATATATATATATATATATATATATATATAATTTTTTTTTTTTTTTTTTTTTAAGATGTTTTTCTCCATAATGTGGCCATCAGTGGTAATCAAATTCTGCTTGGTCACCAATATTCTTCAAAAGGTTTTTTGTTCTTTTGAAATCAGTTCAGGTTTGGAACAACTAGAGTAAATTTTGTTTATTTTGTGTGAACTATCCATTTGAGGTCATGATTTCATGTTGAATTTGTGTTTTCTGTAACATTGTTTGCACTAAACAGTCAGATTTTTTTTTTTAAATCCCCCCTTAGTCTTTCCATAATAATACTTGAGTTCAGAATGCCTGATTTGAATTAAGGTTTAAGTTATACATTGATTGCATCACTTGCCTGCCACTACAAATTTGCTGCTGCAGTTCTGTTTCAGACACTTTTATATTTAGTTTACTAGGGTGAAACACTTTGTTCATGACAGCAAGAACAAGAAACTTTCAGAAATAGGATTTTATTTTTAGATTGATCTACAAATGTTAAATGCTTTTTGAAAAAAAAAATTGTAAATGACTTCTTTCTACATGTATCACCAACTTAATGAAACCAAATTTTATGAAACAAAAGACAAACTTTAAATTTTTCTTTTTATGTTTCTAGTTGTTAATCTCATTTAAGGATTATTTTCTGTGTTGTTGAGGTTCATACAGGAAGAATATCTCACTGTACAGTGCAATAAATTTTTCAATATCCTATGAACTCACTGTATTGTGTACAACAGTTTTGGGAACATTTCCAGTCACACTGAGAGCGAATGACTGATAAACCCATGGGCCGATGTGGCATGTGCATAAGATAGGGTTAGTATTTAAGATAAGCATGAGGGGAGGAGTAAAACAGTTAGTGCTCTGAGATTAACGTACTGAACGTGTGTGTGTGTGTAAAGCTCGTTTCATCCCTCCAGGTCTGTCTGGGGCAGTCAGCCAATCAGCAGTCAGTGTCCTGGTGAGATGTGATGCAGGGTGAGCTGATTGGCCGGCTCGTGCTCTGGTGAGGCAAGAGCCTATAATGACGTTGCCTCAGGAGAATTGGAACATCTCACCACCCTCAGGTCTCAAGCACACAAACAAGTGTGCTTTTTTTGGTACATCTATTTGGAGAACTGAAAGTTTTAATGGTTCAATTCTTTGATATAGTTAATCTACATGTTTCTTTTAATTCAGTGATTTATTTGGTGCCTTTTTTGGTTCTTGGGCTTTTAGAGTTTTTAGCAACACATAAGAAAAAATCTTAACTTTCGCAATGGAAATATACTGTTTTATGCTTGTGTGCAAACGTTGCAAAATTCACTGTTCATTTGAGTTTTTTATTGGTTAACCAGTAAACTGAAAAGAAGCAAATCTAAATTCTAAAATGTTAGAACTAATCCCCAAAGGTTAAGAAGGTATCTGCAATATTATCATCCATTCATTTTCATTGATGGAAGTTGCCCAAGTGAGAGCAAATAATATCAAGCAGAAGTCAATGAATTCTATATTTTTATTATTAAAAAAAAATATACAAACCCTTGCAGTTTATTATTTATTGAATAATTTGAATTGTGCCTTGGGGGGGATAGCAAAGCTTCCTTTCAACGTCTTCAGCATGAAACGTACATGTCTAAACAGCCACTCTTTTCCATGACACGAAAAACCAGAACCAACTGAATAAAAGCCATTTCAAGCTTTAAGAAACATGCCAGGCGTTAAGTTGCGTATTGTTACATAAATCCATTATTAGAGGTGTTCAAACACAAAGAAATAGCTAAATGAACAAAAACTGAAACGTGGATTGTAGCACCTTTTGAAATATTTGTGTCATCATGCCGTAGCACAACCCTTTTCAGTTACGAAAGTCATTCAATTCCTGTGATAGCAAAAAAAAAGAAAAAAGGAGATCCTGACACAGAAAACATCCCGAACACTGCTGACGGCTGCATTTGGCAATTTTGTAGTCATTCTGTAATATTCTACATGTATACCAACTAGCGTATCATAGTACTTTAAACTCCTCTCTGTATCAATACTGTCCTTTGCTATTTCCCTTTATAAGTGCAGTGAAGAGTCAACTTTATCCTTCTCTTTCTGTCTAATGCTGCTTTTTCCAGTTAGGATAAAGTTGGCAAAGATATGCCCCCTGTTGCTATCCTCAACAAATAATGAAGTAAAACGTAATCGGCTTTAACCCATCCAGTTAGTCATGTATGTGACAAACTATATTGATTTTAGGAAAGAAGTTAAATTTTGTGGCTTTTTGTGTCTCTATGTACTGGCTGATGTGAATCTTAGATCTGATTTGCTCTCCATAGCAATTTAAGCTTAACAAAGCAGGTACGGAAACAGCAGTTTCTGTTTGGATATGATTTCGAAACACTGGCTCTAGGCTTGTGAACACAGCTGGTCCTGATTCCAGTCTTTAATTTCAACCAGTTTGCTTTGAAAGAATGTCTGTAGTTCTAAGACAACTTGTTTAACAGATCCGGGGAACCATGAACAGTCATTTGTCTGTATTCAAGCATCCTTTTGCTGGTCTTTAAAATCATCTAAATTACTAGTCACATGTGCCTTAACTTGAGATCCTCTTTCTTTATGGGCCTTTTGCATCTTCAGCAGGTGACATCTTAAGATGCCTGCTTAGTACATGTTCCTGGAGCTTCTTGCAAATTCACTTTTGATCTATAGCCAAAATACAAAATAAAAAAGGCAATTATACAGGTGTTTGCAGATAATGAGTATTTACATAGATAATGATTATCAATATAATACATCACTATATAGAAGTATACATGACTAAAATATTAATATTTTATTATATTTTCAATTATGTAATTTTTTCAAAGATTGAATGTTATGTGATTACGTTTGATTAGGATTACATTAATTAGACTAGAAGATACAATACATTCCAGTGTTTATCATTTTAACTTTTAGACTTTTTAGATTTTAATTTTAACTCTTAATATGTGACTTAATAATACATTAAATATTTTACATTATATACTATATTATATTTAGTATTATATTGTTATACTAATTTTTACACTTATTTTTAGCTTCAAGATTTTTAGATAAAGGTTTTAATAACAGTATATCAATAATAATAAATGAGAATGTTATATTCATATATAATGAACAGTTCTTACCTGTTGTGAGTCATGTGACTTTTGACCAGGTGTCCAGCAGTGAGTGCAGACATGAGTGACAGCTCTCCTGCAAGCACGGTAGCGCACACCACCCTGGCAAGCTGTCGGGCATTTTCACCTGGGCACTCCTGACTGGCACCCAGCACTCCTAACATCTGACAGCAAAATGGAGAGAGAATAAAACTGCATGAGATCTGCTACAAGAGTGGCTTTATCAACTGTACATTCACCGTTGAACTAAAACATACTTTTGTCTTTCATATGTGTCAAATATTGATCCTGTATCAAGTACCTGTAAACAAGCCTGCTGGGGAGGAAGGTTAGTGCCTCCGCCCACAGTGCCCAGCTCAATGGAGGGCATAGTACAGCTGATATAAAGATCCTCTCTGGTGGGGCCTGAGGCTTCCATAATAGTGATACAATTAGAGCTGCCCACTGTCTGTGCTGGGTCCTGTCAAGGACAAATTAATTTAGCTGAATTCACTTCTGTACTTACCATCTGTACCATCACTATATAATTACAGCAAAATCATACTGTACACAATAACTTTTATTACCTGTCCACATGCAATAAAGATAGCAGCTACGATGTTGGCAGCATGAGCGTTATAACCTCCGATGCTTCCAGCCATAGCAGATCCAATCAAGTTCTTGCTGATGTTGACATCTACCAGAGCCTCAGTCGACGTCTTTAAAATCTACACAAAAACACACTTGCGTGAGACTAATATTCTGGACTGTCATCCCAAAAACAAATGTATGTCCTTATTCAGTGTCAACAGGCTGCGAGTATGCAGATTTTGCAGGGCATTTTGTAGAAGAGTAATGAGGTTTTGTACCTCTCTGACAACTTTGGCTGGGATGGTGGTCTCACACACCACTGATTTGCCCCTGCCTTCAATCCAGTTGATGGCGGCAGGTTTTTTGTCAGTGCAGTAGTTTCCACTAACAGCCAAAATTTGAAGCTCTGGAAATTCCTCCTTCAGCCTTGCAAGAGCCTGTTCTGTGCCCTGGTGACCAAAAAAAAAATATATATATATATATATTACTGCACGAGTTCTTCATAATAACCCAGAAATGAGTCATGGCAGTTTATTTTAAGATCACTTTAATGACCATGATTCACAACATTTTGTAAAATTCAGTACTTGCGTACTTTTGAGATCATGTTCATCCCCATTGCATCTCCAGTTCTGGACTGGAATCGAATGTATAGATTGCGACTAGCCAGGCCGATCAGAAGCTTCTCCAATCGTGCGAACCTACAAACACAACACAAATATGTGTCACATAATCATAATTTACAAAAAGAAACACTACACTATCACACTAAATCAGTTCACTGAAATAGTCCTTTACCTGCTGGTCTTGTCAAAGGCCTGCTTGATGCTCTTAAAGCCCTCATCGCTTTCCAGCCAGGCCTTGACTTCAGCCGCCTGACAGGCAGAAGGCAGGCGCACCACCGGCCCTCTGGTCATACCATCTGCAAGAACACGACTACTGGCACCACCTGCCAACTGTGGAAAACACATTCACAACAAAGCATTAGATTAATGGGCTTTACACTGGACAATATGCAATATTATATCAGTTCAAATGACCATGAATTGAGTTTCCTTTCAGCTACCCTTCAAGAACAAAAAAGAAAATCATATAGGACAAAAAAAAAGACAATTTTGCTTACTGCAATAGCTCTGCAGCCTCTATTTGTGCTGGCAACCAGGCAGCCCTCAGTTGTTGCCATGGGAACCTGAAACTGCTTTCCATCCAATAACAGAGGACCAGCAACCCCCACAGGAACTGGCATGTAACCGATGACGTTCTCACAACATGTTCCCATCACCTGGAGGAAAGAACAGGAAAATGAATGCTGAACTTTGAAGGCTGCTAAGTGTCTGGAGTGCTACTAAGTTTTCCCTTCCTGGACCATGCTAAAAAATGTGCCCAACTCCAAAGTATGGTATAACGTATGGTAACAAATTGGTTATGACCTATAAGCCAATTATGAGCCTTTTTATTTATTTTTTGTGTCGCTGTGTATATAAACATTCAGTACATGTATGTTAAGCATATTTTTTAAAAAGAAACTTTCAGGAAAATTCTGTATTAAATCAAATGTTACAACAGATGTTATATTAATGTTACAACAGATGTCTGTTTTAAATAATTACTGTTCTTATAAACTTTGTATTCATCAAAAAAAAAAAAAGAAATTCACAGTTTCTATAAAAAGCCATTTTAGTTTTTTCAACTGATTATAATTTCTTAAGCAGCAAATCAGCATATTAGAATGATTTCTGAATGTGACACAGAAGACTGGGGTAATGACTGCTGAAAAATCTTTGCCATCACAGGAACAAATTACATTCGTAAATAATAATTCACGATAATCACTGTTTTTGCCATCAAAACTCTAAATCAAATTAATGTAAGCATAAGAGGCTTCTCTCAAAAACATATCGGTTCTCATCAAACTGGACAAAATGTAAAAGAAATGTGAATATGGAAAGTTTTAATATTAGTGCAACCCTAGTTTATTCAAATCCATAAATCACCACCAATTAAATTATGTATGATGTTATGACCTGATATCTTACCTTAGAGTAGTCGTAGTCTTTATAAGGCAGGCAGGTGAGAGCTTTGGGCTCTGGGAATTTGGGGCTGAGCATTTTTCTACGGATCATCACCCCTCTCTCAGGGCTTTCCATCATGGCTTCCAATTTGTAAGCTGGGATGTGCTTTGAGTTCACCAACACGATCACCTCTTCATCGCTGAGGTAGCGAGCGCCCATCTGCAGGGTCAGAAGAGGTGACACTTAAATACTCACACACATACACTGTGATTATATGTGGATCTAGGTAACAGAAGTCTACTCTTGGAGGTAAATGGTTTCACTAACGTGGTCTAACGTCATAAACTAATTGGCTAAGAGTAAGAGTGTAAGGAGAAAAAGGAAGATCTCATTAGAGACTACATGGGTCAACTCTGAGGTAAAAAATAACTACAGGTTTCAGTCCCACAGTGAACCCAGAGTTCATCTTTATGCAAGAAAGAGTACAAGAGTATCGATGTAGAAAGGGATACTTAACAGCGCTCTTACATCTGGGTTTTTCAGAATGGACAGACAGTCTTCCACAGGTCTGGGTTCAGCAGGTACACTGATCGCAGTCTCCGACACATCAACAATTTCCTCAGCTTCATCCTCTCCCAAAACAAAAGTATGTTTATGCTCAGGCTCTTTTGGGGCAGGCAGGGGCCGAATCACTAAATCTGAAGAAGAGACACTGCATTTAGTGTCCACTGTAGAATGTTGGGTTTGCAGGAAATGAACACAAATGTGTAAAGGTAAGAAGAGAATACCTCTTTCCTCTTTGGTAACCACTGGAGGGGGAGTAGGGGTTTTCTCAGGCTTGCTGGAAATGGGAACCTCTTTCCTACAGCACTGATCAGGAGACCATTTCTGAGCGAGCATGGAGCTTGGAGTGGGGACTTTCAGGGAAAGGGTAGACTCCATCTCCACCTGCTCGAAGAAAATGTACTTCACAGCCAGAAACAGAGCAAGACCCAGTGTGATCACCTGCTCTATAT
This sequence comes from Carassius carassius, assembly GCF_963082965.1. Taxonomy (NCBI): domain Eukaryota; kingdom Metazoa; phylum Chordata; class Actinopteri; order Cypriniformes; family Cyprinidae; genus Carassius; species Carassius carassius. The sequence continues at coordinate 21,512,574 of NC_081759.1, read as the reverse complement.
CCATGCTGATCATCCTAAATGCACAGAATAAAATTAATAAAAACAGTCACATCTTGTTATTGTTATTTTTATCAATGCATAATGTATTATTAACACACAGGTTATTAGCCAATATTGGAGTTTTTTATTTATTGTATCTATTGATTTTGGATAATTTATTGTGCATGCTCATTTCTCCTATTTTTACATTTAGATTATCTTTGCTGTTATCTAACACTCACTAAACTTTAATCTTTAGAAAAAGTAACAAATATATAATAACACTGTTACATGAAATCTCTAGCGAATCTCAAAATACATTTCTATGTCAAATTTTCATACTGAACATTATACTGTGGCATAGATATAGTCCAATTGATACATAAAACTATGTATTTTGAACTACACAAAGAATTTCAATAAAACCATCATTAGTTGACCAAAAAATTGAATTAATTGAATAAAATCTCAGACGTGTACCTACCTGGACAGGTAAAAGTGCCAAAGGGGCATGTCTGGCTCAATTCTCTTGGGCATATTTTCATTCAGGCTCACTCCAACTTGAGGAAGATCAAGAGTTCCACTACTTGACGTGGGATCTGCAATCCACCGGCTATGAGCATGAACCATGACCAGGCCAAGAGACTGCAAATATTAGAGACAAAACCACTGATATAAAAAATCCCAGTAATAAAAGATTGTAGTGTTTTTGGTTCAATTATGCGTACCATGATCATTTTGACTCTTTGAGTGACAGGGTTAGGCTTGTTGTCCTCTTCCTCCTCCAGAACTCTAGCAAAGTGACTCAGCTGCCAGATGGGTCGTCCCTCCCTGCTCTCTCTAGACACCTATGTGAAACAGTCATACATCTTAGAATAGGTTACAGTCTTCCTATATGAGTACTGCACTTAAATATGCTTACATACCTCCAGCACAAGAGAGACACAGGCCGGGAAGAAGGTCATGAACACAAAGTAGTTCGCCAGGACAGACATGCAACCAAAGCAGCACATGATCTCAAGCTGTCGCACACCTGCAGAAAAACAATGAAAAGGGCCAAATAAAGTTCACTACTGCTGAGCTAAACAAATCTGTTGAATGTTAGTTGCACTGCAACTGTGCTGATTTTCTGTCTCATGTGGAAGGGTTAAGTTTACCTGACATTGTCCCCACACCAATCACCAGGCACTCCACAAGGGCATCAAGAGTAAAAGTGGGTCCTAAAACAGCCATTCCTTTGGCAATATTCTCTCTCACCTCGTCCTGCAGGACAGTCAAATAAGCCATTTACAAAAACCAGAGACGGATTAGTTGTGTTTATTTAAACTTCAGTTTAACGTAAATGAAAAGGTAAAGTACCTGTGAGTTTGAACTCAAAGCAAACTTAGCCAGAGCACATGCTTTGGAGAGATCAATCAACAGTAGAAAGAATGGCAAGGCCTCACTGGGGAAATGAAAACAAAATGAAAATTGTGAAATTAACTTGATATATCTACTAACTATTTTTCAAAAAACAAAAGCAATACTTCCAAGATCTCTAGCGAGAGTGATATAAGACATACTTGAGGCCTGTGAGCTCCTTGTCCAGGAAGTGAATCACGACTGTGCTAAACACAAAACTGGAGAATATTGTGAAAAGTCCTGCAATGCCTGAAAAAGAAATATTAATATAAACATTGGTAATTCATGTTACCTCATAAACTCATATTTTTAAAACAGGTTTAAAAACGACAACTTACCCAATATGTATTTGGATCCTAATTGTCGAAGATTTTGGAATTGAAAGTAAATATAGACGATTGCTATGCATCTTGTGATAGTCAAGATAATGATATCGCTGCTTAAGATTTGCTGGAGACAAGACAGAGAGAAACAAATATTAGGAATAATAGATATAAAAGATAGGAACTAGATGAATTAGAACTATACATTAACTGCCATCGTGTTGTAATTCATTTCCACAGTAACACACTGTACCTCCTCCAATTTGGGGCAATCAAAGTTCCATCCACAGATCTGGTTATTTCCAGTGAACATATTCATGGACATCATGCAGATGGTGAGAGTCACAGTAGCCACAATGACTTCCCAAGGATGGGAGGCCACAAACAGGCCGTGGATTCGGAAAAGTCTCGTCAGCATTTTGAAGGTGTGTTACAGTCACTTACTGTGGATGACATAAAGCAAATGGGAGAAAATAAACTTTTTAAACAGGATTACAATGGCAGAATTATGAATTACAAATGTTATTCTGACACTCATAAGTCGAGTATGAAGTCGAGCACAAAAAAATATTAAGTACATAATAAATTGATGGAAAAATAAAAACACAGTGCTTCCAGAGCATAACTTACATTTTAGTTAAATAAAAGTTATTTTGAGTTGTTTATAGAAGTGGTCTTTATTACCAAATTTACATTGTACTACAGTTACATCAGATGGCTTGACATAAGTGCAATAGTACATAGGTAATGTGATACATTATAGATGGTGCCATTTGTTTCTGTATTTACTGATTATGAAGACCAATGATCAAATTAGAATCACCGATTTAACTGTAAAAATTATTAATCAGATTAATTAAATATAATTTATTTTTGCATGTGCAAAGTGAGGAGTGTGTTTTTAAAAATATAAATAAATGAGAACTAAAGTAGCGTATAGTTAAAAGCTGAGTCACTTCATCGTGATATTTTAAAAAATGCCCTTTTTATTAACCATTAATAAAAAATTATGTAATTGTTTACAATAAAATTTAAATAAAAATAGAAAATGGAAAAATAGTTTTGCATTAGCACATACAATGATCCTGACTTGACGTTCTAGTTTTAGAGCCTACATCACCAACAACGATTATAAAACATGAATCACTGATGCAATCATGCAGAGACGAGCTGAAAGAAATCCACATTCGAGCATGGACAACACTGAGCAGGCATGTCTAAAATAAAAGCTATGGCTAGCTGTAGGTCTGATGCACGCACTTACCAGTAAGGGTCAATGAGATTTAAAGAATTAGTACCAAGAGCAAATCCCTGTAAAATCCTCCACATATGCGGCTGATTTAATAAAAGCCTATAGATGTTTGCGCTGTTATAAACTAACATTTAAGTGTGTTTGTCATGGTTAAATATAAATAAATATAGACTATATCATTTCATTTCCCGAAGTCTGAGGACTCAAACCGGCATCCTTCCTCTAAGCTTATGAAGCGATGGCATGGCTCTGCGTCAGTCGAGCGAAGAGCCAATCAAATCCTCGAACCATTCCGATGAGCAAGAAAGCCACGCCCACTTTCATGATAATGGTGCTGAGGGTGTGTCCTGCCGGAGGACGCGTGATCTGGCCATCATTTGAATGTATGTGGAGTGTGTACCTTGGCCCAGCCTTGAACCTCCACCGCAGAAAGTATCCGACCTTGTAACTGTAATAGACCCCACACAGCAATAGGAAAGAGAAATGTTATTACCATTTTCTTATCATACCGTTAATTAATCTAACCTTATTTAATCAACAACAATTATCGGATCTAATGTAGGTTTTGTTTCATGAAACATTTAAGAATTACAAAAAAAAAATACAATAAAATTAGTCAGTAAGTATATGGATGTTTGCCCTGCCATTGTGGACTTTTTCATATAACACAAGCGTTTTGCAGGCCGATACAATTGCATTTCATATCTCTGTTTTGTATAAACTGATTTATATAACAATATAGATTATCGTGTGTGTGTTTGGTGATGCAGGGTGTGTCACGTGCCACTGACGTGATACATTCTTCTCAGAACTAAATTTACAAGAATTTTAACTCGATAATAAAAAAAACGTGGCTATTGGTATCATTGTAGAAATGCACTGTTTCTATTTCTATATATTTAATGTCCGATAGCAAAGGGAAATACTATTTATTTTTGAAGTATTTTTTTAAGAATGAAAAAGTGCACATGTAAAAGTAAAATCAATAAGACGATGATTGAACGAATTGCTGAGTTATGAATGATTCATAATCTCTTTATAATCAGAAATGATCGGGTTTTATGTATATCATTGAATAATAAATATATATATATATACCGGTATATATATATTTTTTTTTTTTTTTTTTTTTTTATCAAATGAGATCTTGCTGTGACCAATCAGATTAGAGCTATGAACCCAATTTGCCGCCGATAAAAGAAAAAAAAAACTTAAATTATAACACAAATCCATAGCAACAGTTGTTGAATATTACTAATGTAACGAGACGTGTGTCGTATTGTTCAGTGCAAACAAATATGGATTTAGAGCAGGAGGAGACCATCGCGACGGACGACGACAGCACTGAAGCCGACCACAGCTTTTACCTCAGCAGGTCAACTTTTAACGGCTAACGTTTCCCATGTCACGTACTGCCCCGTTAAATGTAGCGAAAGTGATATATTTACAATGCTAACGACTGGTTCATGTATTATTGTAGGTTAATGTTGACAGAACATCAGTTCTCAACCCCCACTGCCGCCTCCCATCGTGTCCTAATCAGTGAAGGTATGATCATGAGCTGTAACTTCAGTCAAACTAAGCTCATTCGCGGGCATTTCTGGAGAAGTTCCCTCTTCACTTTTTATTTTAGAATCGGTTCAAGTCCGGTTGAATCGGTCTTAGTGAGCACCACTAAATGTATTACCATTCACTTTACAGTAACAGTAGTAAAGTTAGCTTAACTAACGTTAGTCTCTGACAGAGATTTCACCTCAGATTGACCTGCAATATCGCACAGGACAGAACAGAAAGACATCCATAACAAAACAGGTATATTACATTAGACGACACATGCTGAGGTCTTGATCAAATCTAAGCTCAAGCATTTCTAGGTACATTATGTGTTGAATTCTCTTTTTTATTATTACAAGCTAACCCATGGTACTATGGATCCACCAATAAATCCTGCAAGGTTTGCACATCTATTTATACATGAAACAAATGTGCATTCAGGTGTGAAATTCACATAATAATTTGCTTTGCTTTGTGTTCATCAGCAGTGTTCAATCTCGTATTACTGAAGAAGAAAGGTCCTCAGAAAGGGAACATAGTGAAGGTACACAGTCTGGAAGACAATCCTTTCAACTTTAAACAAGTTCCATAATATCCACAAAAGCCAACTAGATATATAGCTCTTCAAATGTTAACGCCACAGCCGATCCACACTATCTCATGGTTTTGGAGATTCAATAAGCAGTTCAGATTTCTGGTGACTGATCTTGGGCTAATTCTTTTATGTAACTTCTGCCCCCTAGTGTTGAGACCCATTCCCCTACATGGCACAAACTCATTGGATGCTTCTCACCAGCAGCCTGTGCCAACTTTGAGTTGTTCATTGAGAATAAACAGCAAAACTTTTGGGGGGAAAACTGATCCATTGGCCAAAATGAAGAACACTCAACTACAGAACACTAAAAAGAGGTCAGTCAGGATCAGTCAGATACTTGCACACAGTATCTTTCAGATTGTCAATTGCTAAAACATACAGTAGGGTCTAAAACAATACTGAGATTCAAAATCTTATTTAAACCTGTATATAAATAAATAAAGCTTCAACACTGTGAACATTTTAAAACAAAGAATTGTTATGTAAAATTCATTTCTAGGTAACTAATTAAAATCAAGATGCTCTTTGGTACTTACTTTGATGCACTAATCCAACTTTTCAGTGTAACTGTTAAGCTGCTAATATAATTTGTGATTTTAAAAAAGTTGATTCAATTAAAAAAATGCTAAATAAAAGCATTTTACAAGCATCATCTCAGATTTTGGATCCCATTGTATATCACTCATTTAATTCAGCTGTTTTATACGTTGTAAATTCGCTCAAAATTTGCTGAAAAATGAATGTTATATTTACTGTTTACATTCAGGTCACTTCCTTCTAAAAGGAAGAAGAGTCCTGACACCAAGGAGTACAATAAAGAGTTAAATACACCTTTGCCTACACATGATGCACCAACAGTAACCGCTAAGCCTTACATTAGTCCAGGCAAGTGTTCAAACCTGACCACGCAAATTTAGCTCAGTGAAGTGTGGATGGGAAACATTACAGCATGTGTTCTTCTCAGTTTTGTACAGAATGATGAATCCATGCTAGAAATGAAACTTTCTTGATAAAAGTATATGTGCACCTTTATGAGGCACACTTAGATACCACAAACTCTGTTTGTTAGGTTTCAGAGGCCAAGGCATTACAGAACGAAAATCAGGGAAAGTCCTATCACTCAAGTCCATCCACAGACGGAATCATTTTGGAGAGACAAAGCTGCATTTAGCTGTGATGAAGGGAGACATTCAAGACGTCAAAGACTTGATCACAGTGGGTGCTTCTGTTAATATACCAGATTATGCAGGTATGGCATGTTGGAGGAAATTATAAAACATAAGATTGTTCATTACCACTAATGCATTTTATTGGAGGACACTGCATATTTTACACTTTTATTCAAATCATCAAACAAGCTTCATTTGGCACCCTAGTTATAGACCAGTGGTTGAAGTTAGCACACATGTCCACCTGATGGCATTGTGGATCAACACTTCTGAACCTTAAGGTCTATTCACATTCAGGTTGGACTCCACTCCATGAGGCAGTGCAGAGAAACAAGTATGACATGACAGAAAGTTTACTCGAAGCTAGAGCCGAAGTAAACTGCAGAGGAGTTAATGGAATTACACCTTTACATGATGCCATTCGGTGTCAGTATTACAAGGTGTGTAAATTGCATAATGGTACTCAGATGTACCTTCAGTGAACACTAGTTATCTAAAATACTATACACTGACTGTGATAGTCATTATATTGAATACTTAATGCTTACAGATTGTAGAGCTACTTCTGAAGTATGGTGCTGATCCATTATCAAAGAGTGACAGAGGGATGACTCCTATGGACATGACCACAGAAAGATCTATGTATATACTGGTGGAGAAATATCTGCAGAAGACTAAAAGTGATCCAGGTCTAAACCTAAACCTTGTGGCATACACAAAACAAATGTAATATACACGGGTTGAACAAAATAATGTGAACACCTGGGAAATAGGCAATATTTATTTTCCAACCTTAGTCTCCAGCTGAATGTTGCCATCCTGCCAGTTGCTCTTGGAAGAGGGAATCTTCTCATTTTCTCACTAGAAATGTTCACTGAAAACATTTAGTTTTTGTCCGCTAGTCTTCTTTGCTGATGGAGCCTTTCCATGCTTTGTGTACTCAGTCATAATCATAAAGAATGTTGTTAAAAGCAAATTGGCTGTTAGTGTAACAGATGCTCATGTTAAATTGGCTCCCATGATTTGTACTGTTTTTGGATGTCTGACAGAGCCATTTCCCAGAGCATTTGTAATAACCACTGCTGAACACAACTTATAAAACTATGATACACAAACTAGAGAACAGACATTGAAAAAACCCTACAATAATGGGTGTTCAATAATACATACTGTATATTGTATATCCTAGAATACAAAACATCAAATATAAATAGTAAAAAGTGGTTTGTTTCACTGTATTTGTAAATAGATAAAAATACACCTAGCACCACTGATTCTGCAGTCAATCCAAGTATGAGCCAAAGAAACTGCCAGAACTCCATCAAAGTAAGTCAAAGATGTTTCATTGGATAAAAAAAAATCTGCTGTTACTGACTGGTGGCATCATTACATTATTGGACTACTGATCAGTTACTTTTGTATCATTTCACTTTGAGGACACAAGAACTCCTCTTCAGAAATCAACAGGAACTGCTGATACAAGTGAGCAGTCTGGTGAAGCTGAACCCTTTCCTGGTCCAAGCAGTGAACAACCAAGCTATGATCCTTCCATTCAGGCCTCTCTTCAAGGTTCTCCTCTACATTAGTCAAGGGTTGTGAGAACTAGATATGGCTCATGCAATATTTAATAACAGTAAACATGCACCCCTCGACAATCTAGTCACTCTAATGAACACACACATTTACCCGACAGTGAAATACACACTCCTTAAAATTCAATTGATGTTGTATTGATCAAAGATATGGTCAGGTTAAGTTAGCCAGCTTAAACCAGAACCCTCTAAAGAATTAGTTCTTTAGAGGGTATTAAGTGTAAAACTCATCCTCATGGAGTAAGTCTAATTATTTTGAATGTGAAGGCTAATGAAAATGTTTGGGAGCGAAAAATCCACAACAATTGCTAACAAAAGGGAAAAAAAGCTTTTTTGCACCAAGTAAGTGACAATATCCACCTCGCCATCGCTTATATTCAGTAGGAAGTGTTATAATGGCACATTAGCAAGCAATAGAGTTATCAAATTGAGTCATGTTTTGCCCACAATTTTATTTTCTAAAATTAGTCCCTTATGTGCTTGATTCATATACAGTACAGACCAAAAGTTTGGACACAGCTTCTCATTCAAAGAGTTTTCTTTATTTTCATGGCTATGAAAATTGTAGATTCACACTGAAGGCATCAAGGGCTATTTGACCAAGAAGGAGAGTGATGGGGTGCTGCGCCAGATGACCTGGCCTCCACAGTCACCGGACCTGAACCCAATCGAGATGGTTTAGGGGTGAGCTGGACTGCAGACAGAAGGCAAAAGGGCCAACAAGTGCTAAGCATCTCTCGGGGAACTCCTTCAAGACTGTTGGAAGACCATTTCAGGTGACTACCTCTTGAAGCTCATCAAGAGAATGCCAAGAGTGTGCAAAGCAGTAATCAAAGCAAAAGGTGGCTACTTTGAAGAGCCTAGAATATGACATATTTTCAATTGTTTCACACTTTTTTGTTATGTATATAATTCCATATATAATTCCACATGTGTTAATTCATAGTTTTGATGCTTTCAGTGTGAATCTACAATTTTCATAGTCATGAAAATAAAGAAAACTCTTTGAATGAGAAGGTGTGTCCAAACTTTTGGTCTATACTGTATATGAGAAAATAAAATAAGACTGATTAATAAGTGAACATTCATTTTGAAGCGTGCTGCACATGCAGACTGTATTACACTGCTTACAGTAATTGTGGAGGCACATTATTAACAGTCTATATAGTTTAAATGTTATTATTTTTTTTTAGCATTTTGGCTTTTATTAGATAGCATGTCTAATGTGAGGCTCAGTGTGAATTGGGGTGTTGTGTGTCCTCATTTCCCAGTAGAACCATCACCTCAGACTAGCACAAATGTACTGTGTCCTGTGAGGAACCGAGAGCAGGACTTCTGTAGCCAGGGTCCCTCATTGGTTCAAGATCAGGAGAGCGAGGGATCAGACCCCTCAAACAGATAGATAGTGATAGTGATAGATAGTGATGTTACAGTGGATTATATGGAAGATTATTCATCATCACCAGAACATTGGACTGTCAAATAACTGATAAGTTCATTCAGTTGAAGTCTGACACTTAAATATTGGGTTATTTTATGTAACTTAGTACTCTTTTTTTAATATTTTACATAATTTGGGGTGCATACTATATGATACAAATAAAAAATATACTATAAAATTTACATGTGGTATATGTTCAAAATATTGGAATTTTGACTCAATTTACTTTTTTCTTTTTTTTTCATTAATTACAGTACATTTGTTTGGTTGTGTGAAGTAAGCAGTGCTATATGTAATTTACATTTCATAATGGTAAATCTACTAATTTGCCTTTTTAAGATTTTAATGTAAGACACAATTTGGTTGTTTCTTTGAGTTTCCAGAATAAAGAAATTAGATTTAAACAGTTGACTCATGAAAATGATTTTCTTTGTAAACAAAATACAGCATTGAGGGTGACAAATATTGTTTGCCTTTAGTTTTTATTTTATCTTTATTTGTTTCTATGTATTATTCTTAGGGGAGGCTGGTGAAACTCTGATGAATGATGGCAGTTTGGTAGCTGAGAAGACAAGCTTACATTCTTTCCATGACTATAGCAATGCAGTGAGTGTTTCCTTTACACACAATAATGTCTGTCACGTGCATTGTATCCAAACCTGCTCAGCATGTTTATTTCACTGATTATTTCAGATTACTGATTTGTCAATTCAGAGAAGAAGTGAAGATTCATATAAAGTTCCCTCAACAAGAAAGACAATATCAGAGGGCTGTCAACTCAATTATGGGGCTGATATTAGGGATGATAATGACTCTGCCATTGCTAAGAAAATGCTCAAAAGAACAAAACACGACATTCAAAATGAAAAAGATTTTTTGGAATACTTGCTCAACTTTGATACAAACCATGTCATTGAGAGTAAAAAAGAAGTAGATGGCCCCTTACTTCAGCAGAATAAAGATACAAGAAAAGAACAACAGTCAGCTCTTGATGTTTACCAAAAGATTCAATCTGAAACTGTGTGCTGTTCTGACACCAACAACAACAGCAGTCAAGAATGCAGCAATTCTTCACTGCCCCTTCATTTAAATGAACTAATTGACTCATGTTTACAAGGGACATTCAAAAAAGTCGCTAATGGACATCCATCTGGAGCAGTGGCTAAGTCTACATTACAGAGTGAAGAAATGTTTGACTCAGACAGCCCTGGTTCACTGTCTTTGCTTACGGCCATAATCCATAGTCAAGGATTAACCTGCAGTCCAGAGGAGTCAGAGAAAGATCAACCATTCGAGGAATTAGACACAAGCGACAAACAACTCCCAGATACTAAACCATGCATTGTTGTCGAGAATCATATAGTTAGAGATTCAGCGGATTCTGACTGCACTTTTGTGGAATGGTCCAATGCCCCTGACATTAAGAAAAGTCAGAAAAAAAAATCGAAACAGAAGAAAAGGCCGCTTAGACGAGGACAAAATGTCGCAGATGGATTTAATACAGGTAATGCCTTGGGGTCAATCATAATTATCATCACTATTTAGACCATGTTCATTTATATATTGTCCTTTCTAAACAGGACCAAAGACATGTTTTAAAATTACTCAGAAAAATCTTGACAAGAGAAATAGTGTCGGCGAGACTCAGCTTCACCGGGCGTGCATCAGAGGAGACCTGCAAATGGTCAAAGTCTTGATAGAAGCTGGAAGCAATGTTAATGTATCAGATCATGCAGGTGGGAAAATCCTTGCCTTAGTAAGGATACATTATTTCCTTTGATATTTTTAATGCTTTCATGATGTCTTGGGTGGACAGGATGGACCGCCCTTCATGAGGCCTGTAGCAGAGGTTTTGTAGATGTGGCAGAGCAGCTCTTGGAAGCAGGGGCTGATGTCACCAGTAGAGGGCTAAATGGATGTAACCCACTGCATGATGCTGTCGCATCAGGGTCGTATGAGGTTGCTTCTTTATTTCTGTTATGATCTGTCCAAATTTTAAATGTCAGATTCCCTCCCTTGTTAGTGTACTGGTTAATGGGTCATTAACCCAAAAAAAAATAATTTAATTAAGTATGTACTCAATTACTTGTCATTACACACGTTTCCATACAAAGAAAAGATAGTGATCAGAGGCTGTCAGTCTCTTAAAAATATACCTCAATATAGTCTCTTATAAATGTAGCTCAAACAACTCGTGCACTATATTCTATTAATGCTGGACTACTTGTATTATAGCAAGAATTATGTAATTGCAGCTACAGCTCTATTATTTTAATCTGAATGGTAATCAAGTGTAAGAGCAGAGTAATATTTCTTTAGGTTTCAATCTGATTCCCATCACATCACCAGCTCATTCACACTAACACTCTGTACTCAAATGTAAATGAACTTTCAGAAGCAGTTTAATGTTCTGATCTTGATGTTTTATGTATAGATTGTGAGGCTTCTCCTTCAGTTTGGCTCAAGCCCTCATGACAAGAATATCATGGGACAGAATGCGGTAGACCTCGCAGCACATGAAAGCATCAAAGAGCTGCTTTTGACATTTAAAGGACCTTTTCGTAAACCTTCCTGGACAACTGACACTTCCAAACAGGGATCCCAGCTTTTGGCTGCAGAGCACATGCAGCCAGGTAAAAAAGTCTGCATGGAAGACTTTGAAAAACAGTAAAAAATTATCTCATCATTAACTCTCCTTCATCTTATTCCAAACCTGTATGACTTTCTTTCTTTAGTACAACACAAAAAGTGTGTGTGTGTTCATGGATATGTTTAATGTATGTTTATTGAGCTTATTTATTCACAGTTATTCTCAACAGATAAATGTTTTCCGTCAGCAGGAACAAACATCTATTTTAGTTGCAATAGCAAATTGAACTGCCTTATTAGAGAAGGAATCATTCAACATTGGTATGATCATTTAGAAATGACACTTAAGGTAGGCTAATTTATAAATCATTTGTCAGATGCTGATCAGGACGAGTTAGCTTGTAGCTATGAAGCCTCTCTTTTGGAAAATGGATCTGTCAGTGATGCCAGTGGCAGAGTCTTCCTCCTCCCAGATCAATGTTTTGAATCAGTCCTGGAGAGTCAGTCCTCAGGTCCTGCCATCTCTGATTTTGCCTTTGAAAAGGTACAAGACAACTGAGAAATGTTAAGCTGTTGTTCATTCTGATGGACGACTAAAACTGATAAGTAATCATGATGAAAAAATACTGAATTGTGAGTTCAGTACTTTTATGTGTTTAGTAGTGATATTGAAAACAAATTAAACTTTTTTTTTCTTATCCTAGCAGGTTGTGTATCAATTCAAGTCAAGTTGTTTAAATACAGAGACAACATCTCTAGGATCAGTACATCCCCATTCCTGCACATTCAACAACAGTCCATCAAAACCTGCTATAAAAGGTTTGCCAACTCGATATTTAGATATAGGACCAAACTTACTACTCCTAGTTTGTACTGGAAAAGTGGAGGTAATGTGGCATGTTAATTGAGTTAGTTTTCTAAACTTGAACTAGCTTTTGAAATAACTGTGTCTAGTTAATACTAATAATTCATTCATTTTGTTCAATAGAGCCGTCCAAAAATGACGTTTTCATGAACATCAGATCCATTCACTTGGTCAGCGATGAGGAGTTGTTTCCAAACCACGTGATGAACAGATACTGGGATGTCTTTGCCCAGAGTGAGGAGTGGACCTTTGAAACTTAAGAAAATTGCTCATGTAGCACAAAAGTGCCTGTTAGAGCAATAACGAAAACCATTTCAGTGTTAAAACCTGTTTAAAATGTTTGAACTTTTACAAAGTGGGAGAGTGTTATATTCTCGTTGTTGTTTAGAAAGTACGAATAGCCTATATTTGAAATGTTTTTGTACTACTAAGTTTCTTTTGTAAGATGATGGTCTTGATATTAAAATGGAAGTCAACACATGACCCGTTCCTTTTATTTATTTTACCTAAGTAATATTATGTATGGACCCCAGCCGTTATCAGCGCGTTTCTAAATGAGTTTGTATGTTTGAACACTCGCTTGTGATGCTAGGAAACCACAGAAACTTTCAAGAGGTTTTTATGCGAGTGGGCGGACAGGACTTTCCTGGCGTTCACGCCTCATACTGCTGCTCTCGAGTCAGACTGCATAAAAAAATTGTCAAGTCAACAGTCCAAGAACTTACTCCTCTTGAGCGGACTGACGGTACGACTCCACCCAATCTTAAAAGCAGATGTAAGTATCTTGATTTATTTTATTTAGAGATAGACACGACATTAATTTGTATCTACATCGCATATTTGTTATAGACGGCAAAAATCTGTTGTCCAATTACTATTTTCTTAATTCTTTCGTTCATACATTATTTGAATGGAGTTTCGAACATATAAAAACAACAAAAAAGCTCTTTTCTTTGGTGTCGGCCGAGTGATGGAGTTTTTCTTGTACTGAAAGTATCTTTAAAATCTGTCTCCGGTCTTCAGACCGTGCGGCAACTTCAGCAGTATTAGCTAATTAATTCCTTTCGGAACCGAATGTTTTACATCTGTTATTCTTCATCTGTCTCACAGACATGTGTTGTAATGTTGAGAAACGTTTGATGGCAGTGACACAAAACAAAAGACCGCCAGCGTGCAAGGTAGGCACTTGAGTCATATGATACGATAGAACTGACTATGATACAGTTTCCTGGCAGAATAGTTTTGTAAAGGATTTGAGTGATTATGTCAGCCTTATTTATAACACCCGTTTTACTTTGCCAACAGAATGAAAAGAAGATGTGCTGTCTTACACTGGTTAAGATGCAAGTTCTATGTGTTTGTTGTGTCGTTGTTTGTCGTGCTGAAGCTGATGTACATCAAGATTTCAATGGACAACAGTATTTACATCGAGCCCTATGGAGCTACACATAAATCCCCCAGAACTCAGCCTCTGAATGGTATTAACTGCACAGCCGTTTATGAATTGGAACCAGTGGAAATTGGCAAGTCATTGGAGTTAAGACGTAAAAACATTGTGGAAGTCGATGATGGGAGTATTGTTTCTTTAACTGAAGACTGCAAAAACTACATCGAACAAAGGGGTTATAATGAAGTCATTGTAACAGATGAGGAATGCAGCTTTCCGATTGCATACTCTTTAGTGGTGCACAAGAACAGCGCTATGGTGGAAAGGATTCTTCGAGCCATCTACACACCTAACAATATTTACTGCATTCATTATGACCAAAAGTCCTCAAACAAATTTATTGCAGCAATGAAGAACTTGGAAAAATGTTTTCCGAATGTCTTCATAGCCTCTAAAATTGAGTCCGTTCAGTATGCACATATTACCAGACTTAATGCAGATCTCAACTGCCTTTCAGACCTTTTGAGTTCAGAGGTCAAATGGAAGTATGTTATCAATCTGTGTGGCCAAGACTTTCCACTCAAGTCCAATTATGAGCTGGTAACTGAGCTCAGTAAACTGAACGGTGCAAACATGCTTGAATCAAGCAGGCCCAGCAAAATGAAAAAAAAGCGATTTCAGTTTCGGTATGAACTGAAAGACGTGTCATACGAATACCATAAAATGCCTGTTAAGACAGACATTGCTAAAGACCCACCACCGCATGACATTGAGATGTTTGTCGGGAGCGCTTACTTTGTCTTGACACGTGATTTTGTGTCATATATTATGACCAATCAACTGGCAAAGGATTTTCTGCAATGGGCTGCTGACACATATTCTCCTGATGAGCACTTTTGGGCAACGATGGCCAGGGTCCCTGGAGTTCCTGGGGAGATCGGGAGATCTGAGCCTGATGTTACAGACCTGAAGAGTAGGACACGTTTGGTTAAATGGAACTATCTTGAAGGCCGTTTGTATCCACAGTGCACCGGCATACACAGACGCAGTGTCTGCATCTTTGGTGCGGCGGAGCTCCGGTGGCTTCTGGAGGACGGCCATTGGTTTGCAAACAAGTTTGATCCCAAAGTTGACCCTGTCATTATTAAATGTCTTGAAGAGAAACTTGAGGAGAAACAGCATCAACAATGCATGAAAAGAGTGTCTTAAAAAGAAGGCTGAATTTTTTGGGCCATGCTTTGGTGTAAATATGCACATTTGCCGCTGCACTTATGTTCGTTCAAAGCACCAGCTGACTGAAAAGTTATCTGAAAAGCTGTATTTCCAAGCCATTTAAATTTCAACATGTTGCCGTCCACTACATGCTAGGTCAGTATGGTAATGGGTTTGCCTTTCAGCTTCTGCTTTATAACTTGACCAAAGATGTATTCATAGGTGCTTAAGCTATGAAATATTTATATATTTAAATTTGTTTAAACCAATCCAGTGAGATGCATGTAGACCATCTTTTTACTGAATCAGTCTGTGTGGGAACTTTCTTAGGGTTTCAGCTGTGAGGGTCACCTGAAATTAGTTTTAAATTTGTAGTTTTTAAGTAGTCATTTTAAAACAATGCCTGTATCAGTGCCAGGGTTATGCTGTGTCATTTTAAAATTATTTATATAACCGACAATCTCTTCTGTACCTTCATTATTGACTGTTTAAAATAAAGCTATTTAGCTATAGTACTTGAGTCTTTCTCCTTCTCTTTTTGTAACAGTGAAACAGTCACACCTGTGTACTCAAAAGTCACAGTATATTTGCTTTTTCTCAGTGTTGTAAATATTAAACAATAGTTTCTTACGGTCTTCAAATTTCATTGGCTAAGTTGTTTTCCATAATTGTTGATAGAAGCTAAATTATACATAACATAAAATACTACTTATACTGCTGTAGATTTATACACATTACATACAGACTTGTCAGTGTGAGTTTTTCAGTCGCTCTTTCTGCAGGTTAAATTGTTTAGCCATTAGGTTCATGAAGCAAGTTGTTGAATCATTCACTCAAGAAGATTTGTTAAAAGATGTTGTTTCATTCAGGAATGCCACCATTGCATGCAACATTTTAGATGAGTAACAGTTAATTACACTGTGGTTAGTTTTGAACTGTTTTGGTTGGTGGCCTGAAATAGACAGAGTAACTGGCAACATTGTGTTTAAAATACAAAGTAGCTTGATATTTATTTCTTGTTAATTGAACTGTTGTACAAACAGGCTCACACTTAAATTCATGCTGTTAGACTTTATATTAAAACAAGGCTCTTGCTTGTGCGATGCAACATAATCTTTAAATATTAATAGTTCAAGTAGGCTTATGAAATAACTTGGTTTACTTTGTGCTGCTTATGTCACTAATTTAAACTGGATATCTGCATTACACTCAAAGCTCTCATTTATCTTTAACCCTAAAACTATCTTTTTATTAAGATTATTTTCATGTTTGCAGTAAGATGGTACTAAAATTTACACTTTGTTGAATCCACAGTGTGTCAACTGACATAAAGTTGAGCAAACTCATAGCCGTCTTTAAAGTGGAGATGCAAGACCAATAAGAAAGCCTTTATTTCTTGGCTCAACAAGTCAATGGCTGAACAAAAGTACCCAAACTTTCACTGCAACAAGACACTCAAGCATACAACAAGAGTGAATTCCCAAAAGCCACTTTTTATAACTGATATGTCCCATAAGACATTTTAAAAACAGCCATTTTTAAAGTTTGCTTGTGGAAAGCAATCCTTTCACTATTTTGGGAACTGAATGAAAAAGTTTGATACTAAATGTTCATTTTCACTTTAAACTAAGTAGTTAGTGTCAGTGTCCTGAGTTTGCCCTGTGCCAGTCTGTCTCTGTTCTTTACCAGAGTGCTGGAAACAGAGATCTTGAAC
This sequence comes from Carassius carassius, assembly GCF_963082965.1. NCBI lineage: Eukaryota > Metazoa > Chordata > Actinopteri > Cypriniformes > Cyprinidae > Carassius > Carassius carassius. The sequence continues at coordinate 21,495,501 of NC_081759.1, read as the reverse complement.
CTACTTTTCTGAAAGGTTTTCAGTCTAAAGACGTAATTGTACAGCATGTTTGACCACTGAGGTAGCCAGCAGGGCTCAGTTTTCCTAATCTAAATGCAGTTTGACCAGCACATGCAACTCCGTCGTAGTGTTGACCGTGTAAGTTAATTAAAGCAGCCAGGAATATAGACGCCTACCATTAAAACCTCTTTTTCTTATGTCTAAGACTCCCCATTGATAAACTTAGTACAGAGAGCCCTCTGTGTACGTTTTATTTACTAAATATCTATTACTGCTCTGCGATTAACAGTTTGAATCTGACTAACCAGTTCATGGACCATGTGCAGTATGGAAAAATGACATGTATATCTACTTTACAAAAAGCCTGCCACATTCTCGGTGAAAACAGAAGTAGGGAACACCCAAAGTTACAACATGTTTTCTGAAAAGCCTATATGAGGAAGTCTCTTCCAACAGAAAATACATTCCTCTATGGTTTAAAAAAGGAATGAATAACACTAAGTGCTAAACTGGTTGAAAAACAGGAAACAGACAGCAGTGTTTGAAAATTGGCCTGTTGCCCAGAGATAGACGTTTTGCTATCAAATGCTATTAGGCTGAAATGATGCCCTCATCATATCTGCTTGTCAACATACAAATCTGCTTTGAACACTTTTAACCTATTGTAACCTTGTATTTCCAGTCATGGTTTATATTTTTAGTTCTGCCTCGGCATGACTAAAACGCATACACTGAACAAGCATATAATTAACTTTCATAAAGGAATATAACTCATCAGTGTGGCTTTGTGGTTTCACTGTGAAAGTAAAATGTAATTTGCATGGTAACATTTAAAGTCATACTGAACCATATATATTCTTCTAACCATTATAATATATTATTGAACCATTACCACACAGGCCAAGTAAGCGTGGCCCTTTACTTTCGTTGACATGGCAGTTTATAAATAGCTGCAACATTTCCACTCTCAAGAGCATTTTTGTCACCACAGAGTAAATATCCTCAGTCTTTGTGGAAAATCCCATGAATAAAAAGACAGGCGCTTAAGTGTAACATCATTACAGTTTTATTAATAAAGTTGCTCAAAGACTTTAGAACCTAAGGTTAGGAAATTTCAAAATGAGGGGTCGTCTATTGTACTGATGTGCAGCCCACACCTCTTTGTTATTTATGCTAGTGCTATTTACAGATGTGACATTATTAGCACAACCTTGTGTAGGTGTTTCCTCTGCCAGAAAGAAACTAGTGGGAAATCTAATTTACACTGACTGCTGTACGCTAGCCTCCTAAAGTTCCACAAAACAATCTTTACTTAAATATATAGGCGTTTAAAAACATTTTTTTTTTTTTTATTCTGGATGCAAGAAGTGGGTTGCTAAATAAAAAAGTTAATGTTGGTCAGTTCATATCTTATATTTAGCCATTTTGATGTGCTTAAATACACTAGGCACTCATGACTTACATTCACTTTAATGTTCATTTTTAGTCAGAGTAAAACAATAATTAGTCTTTTTAAAATGTAATGTAAACAGTTTGGTCTCACATATAATGTGATTGCACCTAGCCTTTGTCCACAATGTAAACACATTAATTAGACTACAATTGGCCTCGCCCACTCTGAAAGAAAAAAGTGACGCACATTGTGCATTGACTACTGCGAGTACTGAGAAAATCAATAAACTTGAAAAACCTGTAGAAACAAAACAGTTTCCATGAACAATAAGTCTGAGTCTGTGCTCTCTGAACAATGTTGTCATAACCATAATCACATCTATAATCATGCCTATTGTGGATTTGGTGATGGAGGTCCAAGACAGATGAGCAGAGCCATGCTGACTGCAAGACTAGCCCCGTCACTCAGCATCCTGCCTGGAGTCAGCCAGACGAACCAACCAAACTGCAACAAAGAGCCTTTTTATTCTCCTTTCCTGTTTGCAGCCCTCCAGGATAAACATGTGTGCCCCTACGACATGGCAAAAAACAAAATTCAGAGTCATCAAAATCCAAGCATTCCTCTTTGCAGTCCTCAGCTTTTACCAGCAAATACCAGACTAGCGTCTAGATGTTGAGTGGGTCCTTGTTGTAGGCTAATATTCAGCCTGATGTAGCAATATGTTAGACAGAATTAAAATGTCTAAAAGCTTGAGTAAATAAACTGATATACATTGGATGTACATGCATTATGAGTCTATGACGTCTTCATTAGGCCAAAGATGGGAGTGTATTAACAGTAAATCTGGAAATGCAAGTGTTACTAGCATTGTTCAAACATTTTATGTAAGTCAAAATATGTTTAACCCCAGCAACAGATTTACTTAAGTAAGCTTGAGTATATATTGATACGCCTTCGATTGTATTGCCTTGTGAGTCACTACTAAGTGAGTCAGTAAGACATCTTCATTTGTCAGTGCATGGGAGTGTTTCACGAGTTCCCCCTTTCAGTCCTGCGAGATAATGGTAACGAACTTGGTCTGCTCTCGAACCCGAACCACCTATGATTGTTCGCTGTGAGGGGAAAATTAAGGAAATGAAGACTAGGGGAGGCGGAGGATGGGGAGAATGCCGGAAGAATTGTCACTGGGACTGCTTAATAATGACTGCTGCTTAAAAAAGCTCATGCAGCGATTATTGACAGGACTGAATGATAAGGCTCCTCCAGAACCCACCTTTGGAACTTTATTTTCATCCGTGACCCTTAAAATTCAAGCATTGCCAGTATTTTTCAAACATTTTTATTAAAAATAAATAGAATTAGTTAAGTAAGCTTGATTAGGCTACATATTCATACGCATTAGATTTGATAACGTAGGCTATGCAGTCAATGATGTCCTCATCTGGTGAAATCTGGGAGCGTATCATCTGTGAATCTGGAAATTCAAGTTACCAGTAAGCTATTGTTCAAAAATGTGTTTATGCAAGTCATTCTTGTATGGAATGCGGGTACAGTCGTTGAATATGTTCAGAAAGTAGCCGGTCTAACCAACATAGTATCTCATATTATTTTGTCTGACATCAAACCAGACCAGAATGCAGTCCAACTGACCTCACATTTTTTGCCAAACCCATAGGCGGAGAGTGAACCAACTCCAGGGTAAGGCTAAAAGCAGCCAAATGTATTAAACATCATCATAAACCCGTCTTTTTAGCCAACAACCAGACATGGGTGTCATGTAGGCTAATAAAAAAATATTTTTCTCCCTCAGATTCCAGATTTTTAAATTGTTGTATCTCGGCCAAATATTGTCAGATCCTAATAAACCATCCATCAATTGAAATCTTATTTGTTCAGCTTCCAGTTGTTGTATAAATCTCAATTTTGAAAAATTGACATTTAAGACTGGTTTTGTGGTCCAAGGATTGGATTTGTATTTAACGTGATTACAATTTAATAAAAACATTAGAAATGGATAATTTTTCGAACAGCGAATAAATTATATATAGACAGTGACATCACTAACATCGATCTATCGCGAAAAAAAACTATCGTTATAGTCACTGAAGCTGTATACACTGTGAAATGAATCGCTTACTAATATTGCACGTGCATCTGCGGTTTGTTGTTTATGATGAGAGAATTCGAGGAACTCGCGTGCACTCAAAAATGACGAGTTTCAGCGATGACTCATCTGAACGCCTCTGATTGGCCATTGAATTCCTAAGCTCAACAGAATTGTGTGTGATTGGTTAAAATGCGCAACACTGTAAAAACGCCTAAAATAAAATGCGGTGCAACATGAGCAGATCTTAATTTGATGCCACAATCGACACTGTCTGTTCATTTTCACTTTGTTAGCAACAGACATAATAGAAAGAGAACCCCATCAGTTGTCTCATGAGATTGTATCCACTAAAAGTACCTTGTTAAAAATGCTATGCTGAGACTGGCTTGTCAACATTTTTCTTTAAACCTTCAGGAAATGCCTATTCTCAATTTTAAATATAGCCTACACAATGTGATGTCCTCAGTGAGTTGTTCACGGCTCTTGGTCAAAACTGTACAAATTCCTGTGGTGGACACACTAGAAGCGCCTCACAGTTATTGCAGCATGACAGCTTGTGAAGGGTCTATTGTTTGAGCAATTCCAATAAGCTTCAAAGAAATGTGCCCTATCATGATCAACATGAGGACACTAATGTAACCCAACACCTAACTCTCCATCATAGCCACACAAAGATACAATTGTTGATGCAGCAGATCATTTTCTGTCCTCCCGTAATGGCTTCCTCTACATTCTATAGGGTGGGCGTGCAGGTGACCGAGTAATTAAGGAATATTGTGAGGTGGTCTTATCAATAAATTAAAACGAGGGGGCAGAGTTTCTTTCAATTATTGATATGAAGTCTTATGTATCCTCACTTTTTTTATATATTTTTTATTTTGAATTAAGCATTGCCTCGTTCAGTATAAATAAATAAATAATTAAATATATATAGCAGTTCAGCAGTGGTCCATCAATCCAGTCATTTATTATAAGCATACAGGGGTCATTGGGGCTAGGAGTAATTTGTCTGTTGTTAATTGTTTAAGTTGTTGAACAATTTTCAAAAAATGACTAAACCTGTTAAACAACTAAACACAGGCTACAGCATATAACTGAAAGGCCAACCTATGGTCTCAGGATAAAGTGTATGGCTGTGTATCAAAAAATGTCAGCTCGGGATGACATGGTTATATGTTAATTGTTTCTGCAATTTCTGGAGCAAGCTCCCAAGAATTTCACTCACCAAGGCACATGTGCTGTGGTGATGTGACAATAAAAGTGACTTGTGAAATCTCTATTGAGGGTTTTATTATGTTTTAATCATATAAATGCATGCAAATCTGTATTTTTTATTATTTGTATATCTATTTTTTGTTGTTGTTGTTTGTATAAAGTTATTTCCTTTTCGAAAATGATTAACTCTTCCCTGACATTTTCCAGTCTGCAGTTTTAATTATCAGCTGTACTTGAAACTGGTCACACTGTTAATCGAAAACAGTCTAAAACGAATATCGCACGCCACCTAGTGACCACAAAAGGTACCGTGCAATAACACTACTAAATGTATCATTTCTAACAATAAATCTAAAATTGAAAGGGATATGTAATTTCAAGAAAACGGATTTTGTTCACTGATAAAATATAATCAAGAAACAACTTAAAACATTTATTAATCACACTGATAAATTACATGAAACTTATAATAAGTTATTTGACAAAATATTATACATATGGCAGAAACAAGATTATTATAATACAGCTTATCCAAACAAAAAACTTTTATAGACTATTGGCAGAAAAACTAGGCTTATAGCTCAGCCTTTGATCATTCACAACACATAATTTCTCTATAAAATAGACACAAATAAGACTTATAATAATAACACAATAGACATAAATCAGAGTAATGCAATATTTTATTTTTGACAGGAATAAGAACAAGGCTGTAAGGGATAAAAGTGCAGTGTGTTTAAAGGGTATTTTATTTATCTTAATAACAACATGCCGATTGTTTTGCTGATTAAATTTTTTCCCAAAAACTTTCAGTTAAAATAAAAAAATCCATAAAACAATAAATTAAGAGTTGTGAGTTGTAAAAAATATAGGGTGAATTCCGGTAATCTGGGACACCTAAACTATTTCTAAGAAAATTTAGTCAACAGGAATTTTACTGTAATTTTAGCATGGATGTCATGTGAGATCACATGACTTCATGGGGGTGATTCCACAGAAAGGGGCGTGGCACTTGTCAATCAAGAACAAGTATAGGTCTCTGCAGGAAAGTAATGGGAGTTACCAGATCAGGGTGTTTTTAGACCATCATAGTGATGGTAGGTTTAGAGATGGGGTTAGGTAATGGGGATCATTTTGACTGCATGATTTAGAAACACCCAGCAGTTTGAAAACACCCACAAGCTCATAAACGCCCACTTTTGCTCTGCAGAGACCTAAGTCTCATCAAGAAGCTCCCCTTGGATTGCATGACAAGGTCAGTGACCAAGGATTCTGACTAGATTATTGTTAAGGACATAAATTTGTCATAAATAATACAATGTTCTGAATTGTTGTCAAATGATGTTTGTGATCTATTCAAGCAACAATATACTTGTTAAAGTGTTGAAAATGTGTGTTTTTTTTTCTTTAAACATTTTTTTGTCCCACATTATCAAATATGATCGAGACAGCATGCTTTGGGTAATCTGTCACAGGGGAAATATATATTTAGGGACTTTATAAGTCTAATGACAAGGGATAATATATGCTTTAATTAGAAATGGGTGTTAATGTGGACTACTGGTGGTTATAACATTAGTTCACAGTTGCTAGCAGCTAGCTAAACAAGCTAGAGAGCTGCTACAAAGAAGGAATCTGGGAAACATATTCCAGTTGCAAACAAAGGTATCAGGATGAAGTAAACAGTTAATTTCATTTCCCAAATTCCCAGTTAGTTTAGTATATACAACTGTTCAAATCCCTGAGCAGGAGAGGGATCTGCGCCCAGGCCAGTTGACAATGTTCTGTACATAGACACACACACACACACACACACCCTGCGCATGCACACACACACACACCCACACACACCCACACAGTCATTAGTCAGCTAAAATATGAAAATATCCATGGCCTTAAATTAACTCAATGAAATGTATTACAGAATACAATGGCACCACAGTGTCAGGAAAAGAGATGGCAACAGAAAGAGTGAGGAAGAGAGAGAGAGGGAAATGAAATAAATAAGAAGAAGCTAAACCAATGGAATGAGAGTAGAATGAGTTCAAAGAGCTCAAGGAGGCAGTTCCCCGAGTAGCCCCAATTTTCATTGAAAGTGGAGAATTTTAATAACTGACTGAATAATCCATTAATTAAATTGTTGCTTGCTTTTGCTTAGATTTTAGTCGATTCTTTAAAATGTTAATACATTGTTAAACAATTTTAATATTTTTAAATGAATTAAAATTAATCAACACAGTAGACTGTTCAGCCTGTGTACAGACATACATTATTTTTTCCTGATTTTGAAATATACATTTCCTTACTGAGATTTCTATACTTGTTTTTTTTTTTTTTTTTTTCATAATGCTTTTTAAAGATTGGTGATATTGTGTTTGGTATGCATAAAGTATTGTGAAAATAGCCTTTTTTAGGCCTAATACACATGTTCCAGATTATCACAAAATTTTGTTTTTGTTTTTTTTCTGCACGAAAAACACTAATAATATCTCCTCTGGGTATAATATTCTTTCTTCTGATGTGGTTAGAAAACATCTTAGGGATCTAATGTGTTAGATATCGAAATAAATCACAGAAGTCAAAATTGCAAAAAAAATTCCCAGATTACATGAATTCACCCTATCAAGGATTTGTACAAAATGTATGCAATTGTAATATGCAGTAAGTGCCCTCTCATCTTTATTTTAGTCTGTTTTAAATTCATTATGGATTAAGTTCATCACCATTGTTGACAGTTAAAGTACAGATGAAGGTGGACCGCAAAGTTTAGTCTGGGACATGGAGGTTGACAAATGTTACTTTTGAATTTCTGAATTATGATGCATACTTTGTTGTCAGATCTGAACACAGCATTGAGGTGCCATCATGATGAGAGTTACACCCATTTACAGCAGTGGATGCATTGGTGACAAAGTGATGCAACATTAATTTCTCCAAATATGTCCCGATGAAGAAATAAACTCATCTACATTTTGGATGACCTGAGTGTGGGTAAATGTTCAGTAAATTTCATTTTTGGGTGAAATATTCCTTCAGTTGAAAATCACCTTTCTTTTGCTGCCATGAAACATTGTAAAACTTTTGTTTTTCATGCTATTGTGGATTTATTTGTCTGTAATTATAACACTTTTGGTTATCCGTCTTGTTCCTGCTTTAACCAATTTTTCTGAATTTCAATCCTTTAGCTCTGCTTTTTTATTTTTACATTTTACATGCCAACACAAATTAATTCATTAACTTCACAAATTGTATAAATATATCAACAGAGACTAACAGGATTTATAACTGAATGTTCCTTAATAAGCATTATTTCAACTGTAACACACCACAAAAGTAAGATACAATTAAACATTTTGATTCTATTTTCGCATTTAAATGTTAGGCAAAAAAAATTCACTAATTTCGCCAACACTACTTGCTGTGTACTGTAAAAATCCTGGGGTCAGCTGCATAAACTTATTTAAGACTGTGTCCTAATAATTTGACCATCTAGCATAACCAAGGGGTGATCAAATTTTCTAATTCAACTTAGACTTATTTACATTTTTATGTAACTACCTTAAAAAAAGTGATTACCAGTATTAAAGAAAATAAAAATGAATGGATGTAATTTAAATAATTAATTAATTTGTAAGACATTTTATGCAATCAGCCCCAGATCCTTCATTTACATTTTACAGGGGTGATTTAATAACTTTGCAAAGCAATGTTCTATCAAACAAATTAAATGATGACATTTGCCTCACATATATGCGGATAGGATCTTTCTTTACTAACTATTTGTATGCTTCCTCTACTGTCTGTCTGATCTTCTGGATCAGATTTCTTTCAGCTGAAGTCAGGTTCTCCATTTGTGACTAGTAGGCCTATACTTGATTATAACTCTTTTCTGTCTATTCTATTTCAAATAGGTTTGTTTTGAACATCAAACGCGTTCCAGATTAAGTATGTAGGTTTTAGGCAGTATGAATGTGATTGCGTAACGCGATTGTGCGCTCATCTCCCGTTGGCTGCTCGTGCGCTTCTCAAAGTGGAGGGACAGAGGGAGGGAGGGGGCTCCAGCTCGCGCTCACATACACAACACAACTACAGCCACGTAATATTCATCCACGGGGGTTTACGGGAATAAAAAATATTATAGGCTAATCGACAGAGTTTTTAAAAATCAGGTAAGTCCCGTTCTCTTTCTATGAAAAATGCTCTGTCGTTATTTTTCTTCTTCAAATCAGAGAAATTTAATGGCGCGACGTGCATCAGCGCACTGGATTAGTGTTTGTTTACTAAGCTTCTTCTCCTGCTCCAGTTCACCAGGTTCATTCTTTATGAGGAATGAATCGTGCATATTTATTTAAATACTTAACTTTTGCCCAAGTCTGGCCATATGTATGTCGAAAAATCATTTACAATAAACCTGTTTTAACAAAACCCAGTCTTTGCTGCAGAACAGAGCACATCCAGAATGTTTAATTGAGTTTATTATTAATGACACATGTGCGCTGTGTTATGCAACTGTAAGCCTTTGGGGGCTGCATGCTTTATAAGCGTTTTACTTGACGAATCCTGCCCGGTCCAGCTCAAATGTGAGCTTTAAATTGCTCGACAGGCCCACATTCGTCAAACATAGTTGTTTAAACACAAAAGATCTTTTTTGCACCTATGCGCGCGCACTTCGCAGTTTTTACTCGAAAAAAATATATATAATAATTCTCGAAACACACATTCAGGAACGTAGACCAATAAGTTCCGAGCAAATATTTTCGTATTGATGTTTTGAAAATGGTTTCCGGATAAATGTCTCTAGTTGAGATGGAGGAACACGTGTATGAAGTATTGAATTAGTTTGTTTTGGTTCGTGGGACTTTAAATGCAGGGATTCCTCCTGCAGCGTGGCGGGACACACACACACACACCCCTCTGCTTTAGCTCGCTTAAAGTACACAGTGTTCCAGGCTTTTGTTAGGGGCCCCAAGTACTGAGGACTGAAAACCTCAGATACTTTTGCTTTGTGTTTTAGATAAAGCATTCTCTTTGCATGAAATTAATATGGAATTACATTTTTATTATTATTAATTTTTGTGTCCTTTGATTTCTTCCGTAGTTGAGCTTTTTAAAAATAGTATGTCATATATATTAGTTGGTGTTGTTGTTTAGGTGACTTCTGTTGTTATTGGAAAGTTTAGTTATTTTGCATAAATTAATATATTTATAGACATATTTTTTCATTCATTTATTCATTCATTTATTAATTATTAATTTAAAAACATTTTATGCACACTGCAGATAAAGCTTTACCTAAACTTTAGTGATGCTAAAATCGATACTGAATGAGTTTATTTAAAGAATGCTTATTGGTCGTTAAAGTATTTATTTATTTGTTAGTTAATGTGACCCTGGACAAGTGTTGTCAAGTCTGCGGTTTAGGCTAGTTTATCACTGTTGCCGCGGGTCGTTTTTCATGTTCACGGGTTGAAGCAACACCAATAATTTAGCCCCTAAATTGCGATTTTGAGAAGTGTTATCAGACATGTTTTTTTTTTTACCCGGAGACCCACCTCAAAATGTGATTGGCCTATTCTTGGGCTAGGTTTGAATAGCAATTGGCTGAGTCTGGACCAAAAAATCCAGTCATAAAATATTTTATTAAAGAATAAGCTTTCCATTGATGTATGGTTTGTTAGAATAGGACAATATTTGGCCGAGATACAACTATTCAAAAATCTGGAATCTGAGGGTGATAAAAAATTAAATCAAAATATTGAGAAAATCGCCTTTAAAGTTGGCCAAATTAAATTCTTACTACTTAATATCCTAATGATTTTATGCATAAAAGATAAAATCAATAATTTTGACCCATACAATGTATTGCTGGCTATTGCTACAAATATACCCTACTGACTTAAGACTAGATTTGTGCTCCAGGGTCACATATTATAGTGCATGCTGCAGATGAATGGTAAGACAAGTCCATTAGCACATGCACTGATGTAGAATTTCTGCATGACTTGTTTTCATGTTGGCCTACAATGTCACATGTAAATGCCATGTGCAAAGCACCTCCTATTTTACATGAATGTGTGTACAGAAAATTTGTTCTGTACAATACATTTCATAAAAGTTTGCTGCTCTTCTATAAAGAATAAAGTAATGTGATAAAAAATTTTTAATTTGTAAAGCAACTTCTGAATCTGGTAAATTTGATACCTTTGAATTAATTGATTGTATGAATCCACATGACATGAGTTAATTTGAAGTTGACATAGACTTGCCATCAGTGTCATTAATCAAGCACATCATTGACAATCTATAAGTACGTTGTGAAGCTAGGTAGCTACATTTATGTTTGATATCTTCCAGTTAACCAGATTGCACGCTGGTTGTGTGGTTGTAGTTCACAACGAGCATGTTTCTGCAAAGAGCCAATATTCATATCCAGTTGCCCTGCAGGTGTGTACATGAGTAAGGTGTTCATCTGGTTCTCAGCAAACCCAAACACACAGACACGCACAGAGCTTGCTTTTCTGCCTCACTGGTAATGTTCCCTGACAGAAGAGCCATTGACTAATTCATAAGGCAGCCCTTAAACTGTTTTTCCTATCAAATATATTCACTTTAGAGGCACAACATGGACAAACCCACTTTGTTATGAGGCTTACTAACAAACACATTCTTGTATTGACTGCATGGTTCAGACACAAGCTAACACTCAGTCTGTGCTCTAAAGGCATAATTCATTACATATTGACTTTTGTATGTTTTACATTTACTGTTATGTCTCAGTGGGATTTGCACTTTCAAAGGTGGTATGTAGAGTGAAGAGACAGATGATACATACAACAAGTATGTAATTACACATGTGATCTTTAAGGCAACTATATAAGCATTAAACAAACGTGCCAAACCAGAAAAGAGGCCCACAATTAGAGCTGCACGATTAATCGTTAAAAGATCGCGATCTCGATTCAGACACCATCTCGATCTCATTTCTAAATGACAACGATTCCCTGAGTCTACCGGATCATTCAGATCTGTGCTCGCACTGCCGCTGACACAGAGAGAGCAGTTAGCTTGTTTGGTTAAGAAACATCTTCACAAAGTGTCTTTTCAACTACAGAGTATTATTTCTGTCTTACAGTCATTTATATAGTTTGTAGTTCAGATCAAACATTGATGTCTATATTGTAGCGATCAAAATAATGCAAATCCCCTTTTTGAAAGTACTGCGCTTCAAATAACGTTTGTGTCGATTGTGTATTTGTCAATTAATTAATTTTTTTATTCAAGAGAATCGTTTAAAAACGCTGATTCATCCAGTAATGAAACAAGTGAAGTAGGTTTACGAGTGAGTCGTTGAATCAGTGATTTAAACAACTTTTTCATCATTCTAATATAAAAAATGGGGGTTTAAAATATGTTATATATACACTACCAGTCAAAAGTTTTTGAACCATAAGATGTGTAATGTTTTTAAAGTCTCTTCTGTTGTGCTTCTGCTCGACTTGTTAAAATGTTTAATAATTACATCAGATTAATTAGACCCTTTTAAATAGACTGCAGCAATAATATTTTGTCACACATAATTTTGTTTAGTTCAGAATCTTAGGAGAATCGTGATCTCTATATGAGACCAAAAAAAAATCATGATTCTCAATTTATCCAGAATCGTGCAGCCCTACCCACAATACAGTCAGCTTTGTTTGTTTTGTGTGTATGTTACATGCATTGCTCCTCTTGCTTCTATGTTCTTCAACTCCAGGACTCTCTCCATATTTCTGCATAGCTACTTGGTAGGATATGTGAGAACTACTAACATTTATGTGGTTGAATTGAGGTGTAGGTGTGGCACACTAGAATACCTTAAGCTATCCATGATATTTTATTTCAATAATCTTTTAGAACGACTGCCAGTTCTATCACTCAAGGGCAATTCTAAGCCTTATGTCGCAAGCAGCATTTACCACATTCTTAAAAAACAAAGTTGAAGTGGTAGATACATTTAAACAGATATGAAGCACCTTGCTTTGAACTGTCAAAGTCGAAGTTAGAGGCCAATGTGTCATTTGTGATGAGGAGATCCATAGTGAACAAAGGATTTCAGAACTTTTTTGGTTTGTGACTCCATATTGAATCTATCTTTGAAATCGTGTTTTCCTAAGTTGAAAAGGTCTGTTTGGTTGTTTTACATTTTCTGTTTAGAGTTTTTTTTTTTTAATGCATATTTTGCCATTCACAAACATTAAATCTGTCTCGTTCACACTGAAGTAATAAATTGCTTATTGTAGATCTGTTTCAAGCCCAAGTTCTGTTCTGTTGAGAATTTGGAAAATTGTCTCTTACAAAAGTACATTAAGCAGCACAACTGTTTTTAACACTAATAATTATAAGAAATGTTTCTTGGGCACCAAATCAGCATATTAGTATGATTTTTATGTGACACAGAAGACTGGAGTAATGGCTGCTGAAAATGAATCTGAAAATATATTCAAATAGAAATTCAAATTTGATTAGAATTTTTATCGAAATTAAATGAAAATAAAGTTTAAATGCATTTTGATAAAATGCAGCTTTGGTGACCATGTTCTATCTACCAGTAAAAGTTGGTTCAAAAGCTATGATACATGGGTTATAAGCAGTCATTATCATTTAGGACTTCCATACAGGAAATGTACATATATACATATATATATATATATTTAGACAAATGTTTTCTTCCATAGGATGGCATTTCCTGTAGATATTCTGACAAATGTGGATCATGAGACCTTAGAGCTAACAGCTGTGGAATACATGTCTCAGCTCCCCTACAAAAAAACTGAGTACTTCAGCCTCTCTGATTCCAAACAGGTAAGGTGAACAAGTGTATTGTCTGCAAATTTATTTGTATATAATTTTCCGGGAAAAGTTAAAAATCGTCCCCTTTAAATAAGTAAATACTTTACTATTCAAAATAAAGGATTAAAGACAAATTATGTTTTTGGGAATATTGACTTTGTGTGTTTTCCTATTGGAAATGGAATCCTATTTTTTCTATATAAGGTGTTGAATACATTTGCACAATGTGACTTTAAAACATTTTGTTAGTACAAACATTTTCACATTTTCAATTATGTTCCCTCTGTGACAGATAGAAATTGGACTCTGCAATGTGAGTTTTGTCCCTCTATATGGAACAGATTCTGAAAAAAAGCTCCTTGCGTTGTTCTCACCTGATGACTCTAACACAGGTAAGTGATAAAAACCAGATTTTTTTTTTTAACATTCTGTGAGGCTAACACTGTATATTTTAACAGATTTATTACAATAATCTGAAGTTGTAGGTCTATATTTGCTGGATCGTTGGTGGGGGGTTGAAGATGTTCTTAAAACAGCAGAGCCCTCAAGAACAGGCCTGAACAAGGTAAGTGTTTTCTATTTTTACACAAGGCCAGTAATGCTTCAATCAGTGACCTAATGTGTCATCATTAGCAAATTGGTTTCTTTTGCAAATATGTATAAGTATATGTTAATAAATAGTGCCATATTTTTCCCAGGTCAGCACACTTGGGGAAAGGATAGCCCTATATGTTCTCAACAGAATTGTGTTGAGAAACGAGAAGAGCAGTGAAGATGTTTTCTTTCTCTGTCATTGTGAGCATGAAGCTGCAAAAATACTATGGAAGGATGGAGAGGCCATTGGCTTTTACTCATTCAAACCCAAAGGCAATGACAGCTCCTCCAAAGCCTCATGTACAATTTTATACCTTACTTGTTGGTTACTTCATGTTTCTCTTCACTTACAGGTAGCTTATGCAGAAACTTCTTGACCCAATGCTATCAACTTCCTATAATGGATACAGTATTTGTCAGGAAGTGTCACCGGGGCCAGGGTCATGCCATAAAGATACTGGAAGACTTTGTTGGTAGCTTCAGGAATGAGTACATAGGGTTAAAATATCCTCTTTCAGAAGCTATGTATAAAGGTATAGAAGCAGGCTTACAGTCTGGTCAAATGTCACATTTTCTCATATAACATATATTATTCTTGGTTTCTGTGCCTGGCATCTAACTCTTTCTTTACAGTTTGTGAAAAGTACTTCAGTATATATCCAGCAGACAAGGAGCTTCTGTGGGAAGTAGAGCATACAGGAAGCCCTTTCCAGAGAACTCTAATAGCCAACAGGCTACAGAAGTTGAAGCTAAAGGGTAAGAAAAATATCAGCATTTTTAGCTGCAGTGATATGGAAATATTCATATTTTATATTATTTTATGATGATGAATTTAATGGATTAATTGCCATATCATGTAATTAATCTGATTTAAAATTTTAAGAGATTTACAGTCCTAATAATGTGATACGTCTTTAACAGAGAAGGACCAGGTTGTGAGCGAACTGAATTTTGACGTAGATGATGCCACTGCTCCAATGGAAATTGAGATCACAAAGATTCAGGAAATCACTGAATATACAATGGAGATTGTGGTACTCTAATTTCTATTATGTCCTATGTATCATAGGCAAGGAAAAGAAGAAAGAGTCAGACTGTCAGTCTGACTGTTTATTGTACCAAAAGTGTCTTGAAAGGAAACCCATTACTAACATAAGCATATAGGTTACTTGGAATACAACAGAGAATGCAAAACTAACAAACAGTGTTTGAGAGTGAGCAGAGATGCATATTACCTAGAAACAATGTAATGCATGCAGATGTGCCCACATAATTAGTTGGCAACTAATTAAATGTCAAGATCGATGCATGTGATTCTTCAGCCAATGCATCAAAGCCATGGCTGAATGGTTAAACTCATATTAACTGACTTCTAGTTTAAATAACTAAATTACTGTATATACAGTAATATTACAAAGTGAATCTTATATCTAACATTGATATCAACTTTCACGTTTTAGGAGGAGACCATCATAGACATCACTAAAGGCAAGTATGAATTGTTGGTTGAACAATAATTTGCTCAAAAAAGTCTCTTCAGCGGAATCTAGCTGATGTCCGTTACTGTTACAGAAGTGGATGACATACCTGTCACAAGGCGTGGCAGAGGTAGCAACCTGAGACGAAGAGTTATCAGAGAAAATTCAGAGGAGAGGCTTTCAGAGAACATAATCAGGTAAAATTATTTGTCAGCAGAATACATAACAGTACTGATTACTACAGTATGTATAAAAATAACTATGTCTCATAAAGGGTGGAAGACATTGAGGCAGGAGTAGAAAGTTCAGTCGAGGTGGCAGCCTTGGAAAATCTTAACACTTTTTCTGTAAAAGAATCAGAAACAGTACTCAGGGTATGTATTCAACTGAATAAACATCATGTAACAGCTTGAGCATTATTATTATGTACTTTGTTTTCTCAACATGGCCTTTTGTCATTTTCACACTTTCAGGTCATTAATTAACATCTCTCTTCTCTAATTTGTCAGAGCTCAGTAGACACAGTAACTGCAACTGTGACAAACCTTTCAGAGTTTAGAGGATCACAAAAAGAGGAGACACATGAAATTGAAAAAGACATTGTCACAGCTACATCCGAGGGGAGTCCAGTCACCCACCTCACCACAGCTGGGGAAATAAAGAACCAAAGAGGTAGTAAAGAGGAATGTGAAATGGTTATTAATGAGTACACCGTAGATATACAAGGAGCCACTATAGGATCTATTGATCAAAGCCAACCTCAGTCTGTTGTGGACGTAGAAATTGTTAAGATGAGTACAGGAACTGAAGAAAAAAATGAAAATTTAGGGAAGAACGAAGAGGTTGAGCAAGATGAATCAGTGTGTGAGGCAGAGATGGAGGAAATAAAACAAATGTCAGATGAACCAAAAGAGGAAAAAACTGTGAGTGAGACCGAGGTGGCTGAGCAATCAGAGACTCATGCTAAATCAACTGAAAAAGTACAAGCACACTGGGATATGGGAATAACAGAGAATAAAGAAAAAGCAGAAGATGAGGTTATGGCAGAAAGTGAAAAGGACCTAATTGAGAAAAACAGAGATGACAACACAGGCCAAAAGAAAAGTGAACCAATAGATGAAGACACAGTTCTGCGACAGTCAGTGGATGTTGAAGACCAGACAGAGATGGAGGCAGAGTCTGTGAGAGAGGTCCTTACTACTGAAGAGGTCTTATGTGACCAGCCCAAACAAAATGAA
Source organism: Carassius carassius (assembly GCF_963082965.1). Classification (NCBI taxonomy): domain Eukaryota; kingdom Metazoa; phylum Chordata; class Actinopteri; order Cypriniformes; family Cyprinidae; genus Carassius; species Carassius carassius. Next base: position 21,478,647 of record NC_081759.1, on the reverse strand, counting down.
GCGGAAACAGAAGTCTCTGAACCAAACCAAACAATGACAAACAAGGATACACTAATTGAAAAAGCAAGTAAACATATATTAGGCCCTGATGAGGCAGAACAAGCCTTCAACAAGAGCAAATTACCCCAAAAGAGAACATCAGGTTTAACTTCTTCAAGGAGGTCCAAAAGACTCAGGCATCAGCCTGCTGAAAAAGATCTTACAACTACACAGTCTGTGAAAACAGGCCAACAAGGATCCAAATATCACAGCAAAGTAATGATGCAAGATAAAGATACTGAACAATCAACAGATGAACCTGAACATGATATTTCTGAGGTTATGGAAAAGATACATGAAACTCAAATTGAAAATAAGGCAGACGCAGAGTCTGAGGTTGAGGAATACAAAGAAAAACACATGCCTACAGTGGAAACTGTGTCTTCTATGGACGATGAAATTACACAGGTTGAGGAAACTGTATTTCCTGAAGTTTCTTTATTAGTGGAAAGAAAAGAAACAGATCAAGAAGAAGCACCATCTGTAGAGCCTTCTGAGATACAGGAATCAAAAACAACACCTAAAGAGGATGAGGAGACAGTGGAGAACAGCACTGTGACGTTGACATTGAGTGAAGCCAAAGTTGTGCTTGTAGATCTGCATGAACTTTCTCCTAATGAGGCAGGTGATAATCATGGAGAGATCAGAATTCCTGAACAAGAGGAAATGAAACTCACCATGTCATCTGAGCTACAAGCAACTGAAGAAAATTTGAGAAAAGAAGAGCAAGATGGTACATTAGATCCCAAACCTATGGAAGAACCACCTTGTACTACTACAACAGAAGGATATGTTGTAGCAGCTGATGCCAACAGAACACCAGAACAATCAACTGCATATAAAGATCAAGAGTATGAGCCAGAATCAGAAACCACAGAGGCTGCTCTTCTAAGCCAAGTTGAGAAACCAGAGAAAACAGACATTGAACAAGATAAAGAGGATAAGCAAGATTTGTATAAGGCAGACAAGTTTCCCAAACAAGGCAAACAAACTCAAAAGAAAGGCTCTATTGACATCCCAAGTAGATCCACAAAGCTTAAAGATCAGCCTGTTTACCCTGGGGAGACAGTTAGATGTCTTAGGAGCACTTTGAAACCAGTCCAGATCACCCCTGTTAGGAGATCTACACGTAGCAAAGCAGTTATTCAACAGGAAAGTGTTGAGCCTCAAGTTGATGTAAAACTCAGGACTGATGAAAACCCTGAGAGGGGTCAACTTCTTGCGGAGGATGTAAGTCCAGAGGAAAATGATATAGCAAAAGCAAATGATGAATGTGGAAGCTCTGAACTTCTTAGAGCTGCAGAAATAGATGATAAAGAGAAAGAACCTCAGATTACAAAGGTTACTGACGAAATCCCACTTATAGAAACAGAAGCTAAGGAGGATGTATTAGAAAAAAGAGTTGAAGACATCAAAACTATTGAGAACAAGGAAGCAAATTTAGCTGGACAATTGGACAGTGAAAAAGAGATGAGCAGTCTAGGTCAGGAGGTACATGTCCAGGTAGAAGAGGTGCCAATCAGCACAGAAAGACATCTCAGACATAGAACAATAAGAGTTCAGACTCCACTGATAAAGAAATCTAGATGTGTACAAAAACTAAAAGCTGAAGCAAATGTTGAACATCAGGAAATACACACATTGGTGAGCAAGAATAAAACTGATACAATTTTGATGACAAAAGAGGGAGAGGATGAAATGGATAAAGATGTCAACAAGATGAAGAACAAAGAAGAACATTTCACTGAGTTGGAGCCAGTGGAAGAACCAAACATGAGTGGAAATGAATATGAAAAAACATATATAACAGCAATAACAGCAGGGACTGTGGATGCATGTATGCCAGTTATTACAACGGAGGCCAGTTTGGAAAGTCTTGATGAAATAGTAAACACAAATACTGAGGAAGCCACAGTTCCAGAGAGTCCCGGACTACCTTTGGGTGTAGAAATAGATGATCAGGAGAAAATATTTCAGATTGTTGATGGTCCTGAAGAAAAGGTCTCACTTGTAGAACCTGGCAAGGAGGTAGAGAATGGTGATGGTACTCCAGTAATAAAATTACAAAGAGCCACAGTAGTACTTGTGGATTTGAGCAAACATTCCCAAAACACAGGAGAGGTCGAGGCTTCAGAAGACCTTACACATTTCCAAACGGAGGAAAAACTGGAACTTTATGAACCAGATAAAAGTGAACAAGAACTGTCTAATCTGGCATTAGAAGATGAGGAACAAGAAGAAGTACAAACACAACAAGATGCTGAAAAGACCCCTGAGGAAGAGAAAATGGAGGAAGAAAACACAGTTGAAGAGCAGAACAAACTCGATAAACAAGACGTGACAGTTGAAGAGCAAAAGTCAACTGAAGATTTGGCCACAATGCCAGCTGATGGCAGCCTGGTGGAAAACAATACAATTGAAAACAAACAGAATGAGGATGTAGGGGTGATCGGTCTTGCCAAGGGGAATGCTGTTCAAGAAAACATTGAAGAGGAGGCACCAGTCAGCACACAGCGAAGTCTTAGACGAAGAACAAAAAGAGTTCAGTCTCCACCAAGAAGCAAATCTAGACGTATACAAAAACAAGGGGCTGACGTTTCTGAAGATAAAATGGAAACAGTCCTAATAACAGAAAAGGAAGCTGATGAAGTGGAGCAAGGTGTAGAAATAGTTGATAAAGAGAAAGTGCCTCAATCATTAATTGTAGATGCTACTGAGAAGGTGATCCCACTCGTAGAAGCAGGACCTGAAGTTAATGTCATAGAAAAAGGACTTGAAGAAATCAACAAGTTGGAGAACAAGGAAGCAAATTTAGCGGTGACAAAAGACACAGGCGAGGAGACATCTGAGGTGGAAGAAGAAGCCTCTTTAGAGCAACAGCAAAATAAGCCATTGGTTAAAAATGACAAAGAAACAGCTGAGACAGAAATATCTATGGAGTTCCCCCAAGTGGTTGGCAAAGAGAAAACATTCATTGTAGGGGGGGCCACCATCCAAAGAGAGAAGGAGGTCTCACAGGTCTCACTTGTAGAAGCAGAACTTGATGAGGAGGTAGAAAAAGATGATGGTACTCCAGTGATACAACTGCAGAAAGCCACAGTAGAATTTGATGATTTAAACAAACTTTACCAAAATACAGAAGGAGAGAGTGACACTCCAGAAGTCCTAGAATATTCCCAGACAGAGGAAAAACTGGAACAGGATAAATCAGATAATAGTGAATATCAACTATGTAATCTGACATCAGAAGAGGAAGAACAGCTAGAACAACTACAAAAAGAGGAAGCTACTGAAAAAACTCCAGAGAAAAACAAAATGGAGGATGAAAACACAGTTGAAGAACAGAATAAACCAAATAAACAGGACATGACATTTGAGGAGCAAAAACCAACAGAAGATTTGGAAGAACAAAATGACTTAAAAGTGACAGAGATCGTAGACGTTTATAGGGCAATAGACAAGGATGTGGAAGAAGCAGTAAATTCTGGAGAGCATCCTGAAAAAACAACAATAATGGCAGACGAAACAAACACAATTCAGGAGGCAGAAATAGATCACAATATTACTTTAAAAGAAAAGCCAATGGACAGTGACAGAGAAATGGGTAGTCTTGCTCAGGAGGCACCAGAAACTGACCAGGAAGTCTTAGAAGAGGAGGCATCAAGTAGCACAGAGATAACTCTCAGGCGTAGAACAATAAAAATTCAGTCTCCACCTAGAAGAAAATCGAGACGTTTACAAAAACACGAGGCTGAAGCTTTTGAAGATAAAACTAGAAACATCACAATAAGAGGAAACGTAGTTGATGAAATGCAGGAAACACTTAGGAAGTCAACTGTAGATTCTACTGAGGTCATCCCATTCGACAAAGCAGATAATGTAGCAGAAAAAGGAGTTGAAGAAATCAACAAGATGGAGGACAAGGAAAAAAATTTTGCTGTGACAAAAGACACAGATGGGGAAACACCTGGGGTGGAAGAAGAAGCCAATTTAGAGCTACAGCAAAATGAGCCATTGGTTAAAAATGACAAAGAAACAACAGAGACAGAAAAATCCATGGAGATTGACCCAGTGGTTGGCAAAGAGCAAACATTCATTGTAGGGGGTGCTACCTTCCAAATAGAGAAGGAGGTCTCACAGGTCTCACTTGTAGAAGCAGAACCTAATGAGGTGGTAGAAAAAGATGTAGGTACTCCAGTGATACAACTGCAGATTGACCCTGTGGTTAGCAAGGAGCAAACATACGTTGTAAGGGGGACAGCTATTCAAATAGAGGATAAATTTTCACAGGGGGAAAGCACAGAGTCCGATCAAAGTGACAGTGAAAGGATCACAAGGAGAAGTCTCAGGCTCGGTGCGAAATCAGTCCCAGCTACACAGAAAACAAGAAAATCTACACGTCTCCACAAAGTAGAGTTGGACCAAGTGAAAGAGACAAATATGAGTAGATATGAACATGAAGAAACCTCAGCAAAAACAGAAGAGACTGTGAATGTGTGTATGCCAATAATTACAGTAGAGAGCATCTTGGAAAGTCTTGAAATAGCAAATACAAATGTTGAAGTAAATACAGCTGGTGAACATGAGACTTCTGAACTGCTGATGGGTGAAGAAATAAATGATAAAGAGGAGCCCACTCAGATTGTAGAAGAGGTCCCACCTAAAGAAGCAGAACCTGACGAGGAGGTAGAGAAAGATGATGGTACTCCAGTAATACTGCAAAAAGACACACTATTACCTGTAGGTTTAAACAAACTTGCCCAAAATACAGAAGAACAGACTGACACTCCTGAAGTCCTGACACATTTTCACACAGAGAAACAACTGGAACTGTATGAACCACATAAAAGTGAATATCAAATATGTTACCTGATATCAGAAAAGGACAAACAAGACATGACAGTTGAGGGGCAAAAACCAACAGACGATTTGGTAGGACAGAATGATTTAAGAGAGAGAGAGAATGAAGAGGAAAATAAGATGGTCCTAGATAAGGATGTGGAAGAGAGTGTAACATCTGGAGAACATCAAAAAGCAACAACAACCAAAGACAACACAAATATAATTCAGGAGACAGAAAATAATCAAGATATTTCTTTAGAGATGATAAGTCTTGGTCAGGAGGCACCAGAAGCTGTCCAGGAAATCTTAGAAGAGGAGGCATCAGTCAGCACAGAGAGAAGTCTCAGGCGTAGAACAATAAAAATTCAGTCTCCACCAATGAAGAAATCTAGACGAGCACAAAGACAAGAGGCTGAAGTTTTTGAAGATAAAACTGTAACAGTTCAACTAACAGTAAAAGGAGACGAAGAAGTGCATAAAGAAGGAGCAGAAATAGATCAAGAAGGAACACTTAAAAAAACAACTGTAGAAGCTACTGAGAACATTATCTCACTTATAGAGGGGGAACCTGATGAGAATGTAATAGAAAAAGGATTTGAAGTAATTAACAACATGGAGAACAAGGAAACAAATTTAGGGAATGAGGCAATCCGTGAGATGGAAAGAGATGAAGTCATTTTAGAGCAACAGGAATATGAGCTATCTGTTGAGAATGAGAAAGAAACAGTTGAAACAGAAAAACCCATGGGGATGGATGAAGTTTCGGTGCTTAACAAGGAGCAAACATTTGTTTTAGAGGAGACACCCATTCAAGCAGAGGAAGAGGTCTTGCAGGTGGAAAGTTCTGAAACCAATGAAAATAAAAGTGAAAGGACAACACGAAGAAGTCTAAGGATCAGTTCCCAATCAGTCACATCAACACAGAAAATGAGAAAATCTGCACGTCTCAGCAAAGCAGACTTGGAACCAGCAAAAGAAGCAAAGATGAGTAGAAAAGAAGAAACTTCTTTAATGACAGCAAAGACCAATGCGGAAAATCTTGATGAAGATAGAGATGTAAGTAAAAGGGTGAAAACTACTTTAGATGAGCAAGACATAGACATATCAAATGATAAGAGAAGGGTGGATGAAGCTTTGCTTGAAATATCTACAGATGTTGAAGAAGATGAGACTATGAGCTTAATTAAAATAACTGAAAATGAAATTCGGCAGGAAATGGATAAATCGCAAAAAGATGTAGAGGGGGGAGTTCAGGAAGAAGAAAAAGCAGAGCCTTCACAGGAAAACATAGAGCAGGAACAAGAAGAATCAGTGTCACTGGGTGAAAATGTGGGGGACATGGATCTGACAAATGAATTTAAGACAACAGCTGTGGAGGAGATGGTTTCTTTAGAAAACTCAGAGCAAGAAGCAGCTTTCATTACAAGAAGTCTCAGATACCGAACAGTAACAGTCCAATCTACACCAAGAAGTAAATCAAAACGCCTCCACAGACAAGAGCTGGAGTCAGACAGAGAAACTGATCATTTAAATGCCCCTGTAGGGAAGGAGAATGAGGCATTAGTTGCTGAGAACAGCAGTGCTGAATTTGAAAATTTGGAGACAAAAGAGGGAGAGGGTGTAATTCAGACAAATACAGATGGAAAGTCAGAAAACTCAAAGGCAAAAGATGATACCTTTGAAATCATGGAAAGTAACAGTGGCAGCCAGGTAAACACTGAACAGAACAAAACTCAAGAAGAAAATCTTGAGAGAGAAGATATGCCAATGCTTAATGAACAAGAAGAGGTTTCCAGTGTACAGAAAGAAGCAAAACCACTCCAAGCAAGAGAAAACGAGGGAGCCGCAGAAGGTGTGCAAGGAAGTTCTGCTGATTTGGAGGAATCAGCAGTGGAAAGGAGATCCCTGAGAAAAAGAACGACTGTTGAAACATTTGCTGCAAGGAAATCCAAACGTCTTCGTAAACAAGAGCATGATGACGATAGTGAGCAAGTCAAGGAGGCAGTTATGGGACAAACTGACTCAGTAGAAGTGACATTTACAGAAGACAGTGTAGAGCTGAGGTTAGATGCAACTGCAGCAGTTTTTGAGGGGAGTAATTTGGGTGAAGAAATACTAGAAAAAATACAGAAAAATGGGACTAAATCAGACGGAGAATGTAATGTGCAAAAAGACACTGAGCCAGGTGCAGGTAAATCTCAAGAGGAGCAAAAACAGAGCACATTAAATAAAACCCAGACAGACAAGGATAAAGAAGAGATTATGACGGATGAAATAATAGAGGAGGTGATAGAGCAACATGTAGATCTTGAGCCCAGTACAAATGAGGGGTTCACTTTAGCGCTGGAGGTAGAGGAAACTTCTGTTCAAGTAGAAAACAAAGCAGATGAGCAGAACAGAGTGGTGATGGAGGCTCCAAAAGAGATATTCCCATCTGCAGAAAAGTATGAGAAAGGTGAAGAAAATATCTCTGATGATGATGAGAAAGGTCTTGCCATTGGAAAGCATGTTCTTCAGAGTAGCTCAGCTACTGCTTCAACCAAACGAAAATCATTGAGGCTACAAGTGCATGAATCCAAAACTAAGGAAGATGAATCAGATTCTGAATCAGAAGTACAACAAACAGCGAAACAGAGACATGAGAGGAAAAGAAAAGCCATTACTGACTCAGCATCAGCACGCAGATCCAAACGCCATGTTAGGGCAAGAATTGTTTAGCAGATTAGTGATTTGTGGCTCTTGTTTTAGTACAAGCCTCGTATGCATTGGGACCAACCAATTATATACATAATGTGAAATTTTTCTATTACATTTTCATACTCAAAATAATACAAACTATTTTCAACTACTATATATTTTCTTCTGAAATATCTGGGATTTTATAAAACAGTTGTTTCTTTAAATTAGGATTTACTAAAATAAGCATGTTCAGGATAACATTTAGTTGATAAATGTCTAACTATAATATCTTTAGTCACTTCTTTCATTTTTTTTCTGTATTATGCATTGGCAAATACATTTTAAAGGTAGTTTTTAATGTATAGCACTATTTTTAAATCCAATTAAATGAAACATACAATAATCCACTGCATTATGTTGGATTGAATCCTAAATTTAACAAATTTGTTCCTTATTTTCAGAGTACACAGGTGCTCACAAAGCATAGGTGCTTGTATGAAACATTTTTACAATGTACTTTGTGCTTCTGTTACATACCATGTACCTTTCAAATGTGATTTTCAAATTTGTGACATGTTTTGTGATTGCATTTTTTTCTAATTATAGATTATCTGCCACAACTGCCCTTGTTTTTATTGCCAATAACATTCTTTCTTTGAATTGTATTAAGTCTTCTTTAAATCTCACAGCAATTTATTTTGTAAATGCAACCTTTTTAGCATTATTGCAATATCTTTTAAGTATCAAATGTTTGTGAATGTGTAATGCTATGGGTTTGTTGTTTATTTTACTCTTCATTCTGTTAGCAGAGCAGTTCAGGTAGCTTCATGTTTCATCAATGTTGAAATGCAAAAATAATTACTTTCTTTCTTTGACCTCTGTGCTTGTCCTGTGAAAATATTTTCGTGAACTCTGCTTTGTCAGTTGTTTTTTTCTTAAATGTTTAAATAAAGTCATGAATTTTCAAGGTTATTAGAACTTATTTGTGTCAGTTGTATATTGGGATAGGCTTCAGCATCCCTGTGACACCTACAGCACATAAAACACGTGATTTGGGAAAAGGATGGCTCAATGGATGTGTCAGTTGTTTCACACATTACAGTATTTGTTTGATTTATTTTTATGTTTTCTCTCACAACCGACACTCATAGCAAAGTAGCTCTCATAACTGTATAACTTTAAAATGCATAAATAACAATAAAAGTTACATCAAACAAATGACCTTTATTCTGTAATTAATTGTCAATTTTTTACAGTTACACATTTACAGTTACTTTGATCACATTAATTTTTAAGTGGATGTATAAAGTCAGTTCTTTTTTTAGCTTAATCTGTACAGTTTATCTCTCGTTGCAAAAATTAATTCTATAATAGTTATAATTATATATAATTATAATTATTTACACGATTTGCATTTTGTTTGGGTTATTTTTCTTTCACATGAATGCCACTTGATATTTTTAGTATTTGGTTTACGTGCCCACATACTTTATCGTGTCATAAAAGGGATTTATCTAACTATAGGAATGTTTAACTTTTATTTTGAAATGGGCAATACTACGGTGGCCCAGTAGTACACTTGAACACACACTACACACCGTCGGCTTATTTACATATTTAAGTGTTTTTAGCGTGAAGACAAGCTGTCGCTTATGCCAGAGACACAGCTGTATATATATATTTTTAAATAAAGTCCAGGTTTAGCGAAGGTTGGTATTCATTACATTTTGCGGAAAGACAAAGCACAGGTAATTGTCGTGAAAGCAGCAGTGTTAACCAATGATTGCGAAACTCTTGAGAAGCTCACAACGAAATCTAACTGAATCAAGGTAAATAAATTACATGTATTTAAATAATATGCTAATTCATTTTCCATGCCGGGTCCTGCGTGTTTGTATTTGCAACTGAATGAAAATGTATACAGTAGTAACGGTATGTTTTACCATAATGAACGGCTGTAGTGAGGCAGCATGCCGTGTGTGAAGCTGCCCTTCAGTGTGTCAGTGGAGATCAATCTGCTGCTGGTGGCAGTGACAGTTTTAGCGCTCGTGACCAGACTCTATGGCATTCACTTTCCTAAAGCTGTTGTGTAAGTCTTCGTTTTATTGTTGTTTATTTTATAGATATTTATATTCTTTTAGTTTTGTGGATTAAAAGAATACACATAAGTATATCATGTTTGCATACTGCTACAGGTTTGATGAAGTTTATTACGGACAGTTCCTGTCTCTGTACATGAAGCAAGTGTTTTTCATTGATGAGAGTGGTCCACCTTTTGGCCACATGATACTAGCTTTAGGAGGTGACAAGATATTTGACACTTATACTCATATTCATGAAGTAAGCCACTTTATGTTTATTTATTAATGCATATTATTTATCTTTGCAGCATATTTAGGAGGATTTGATGGCAATTTTGTTTGGAACCGGATTGGAGCAGGTGATCATCTTATACAGGTTTATGTTGAGCTGACAAAGCCAAACAACTCTTCATGTACAGACTGTCCAGTCTCTAAGCCAATTCTAACATATCCTAGTCCTTGTGCAGTCTTCGAGAATTTAACATTTAGAATTTTTACAAATTGGAGCTGCACCAGAATGGTACGAAACTTGGTGAAACTCAATGTGAACTCAAAACAAAAAAAAAAATATTGAGGCCATGATTCGAAAAAGCTAAGCGGTTGTAAAAAAAAACCCCAAAACATTAGTCACACTCATGGTCTTCGGTCAAAAATGACCGTCCATAGGAAAATGGAATGGGAAATGGGGGGAAAAAATATAGAACATTTTGAGTGTACAATCTACAAATCCCCTACAATGAAGCAAAGAACTGTACAGCAATGAAGGGGTGAAACTCTAAAACATCTAGAGTACAAAATCAACACACCAACTCACACAGACACATAATTGTTCACACACCTATGAACTGGTGTGACTATCACTGCAACTATGTAAAATAAAATCAATAATTCAACTACAATGCAGTAAAAAAGTAGACAGCAAGGAAGGGGTAACACTCTGAATCAAGAGTGTAAAAGAGATACACACACACACACACACATAATTATACATACTCAAAATGAATTGGTATGGCTATTACCAAATAGCCAAAATGAGTCAAAAGACTGAAATAAGAGGTTAAATCAGATCAGACCCAGAAGGATTAAGCTCTGATAAAGCATTCCTGTTCATTTTTGTTACATTTTTTCATAGAAGTTTAATGTTTTGTGTAACAAAATGCTTTCTATGTTCAGGTTTGAATGTAGTAATAATACTGCAAAAGCCTACACTTCAAATCAACATTTAAAACAACAAAAAATATAAACCTTTACAAAAAAGTAGTGTTTGAGAATGCCTTAATAATATACATTTAAATCCACAACCTAATAAAGGTAAACAATCATGTACAAAAACAACTTGGGAATCCACTATTGGTTACACCATAAAAATGACAGGGTTTTCTCTTCTTTTACTCTCACTAGGAGGTGCTATTCTGCCATCAACAATTGGGTTTTAAAGGCCTAGTCTCTGTTTTAATCTGAAATACTGCATCAAATTAAAAAAACAATTTAATTATTTCATAAATATTAATTAGTACCATTGAATTCTTTCAAAATATTAAAGAAAAAGACAAAATATTATTGATCAAAAATCCATTCGATTAATTTTACTGAAAAAAGAAGACGTTATATTTCAGGTGTCTGGTCACTTTTGAGTGCGAAGACCATAAGTGTGACTCCCAAATGAGGAGCACACAAAGGCTAGAGATAGCTATGTTCAGCTATTTAAGTGCTACTTGGTAGACAGGGAGTCCGACCACAGACCCCTTGTTAGATATTGTGTTGCATTTTAAGCCTGGTCCAATACCATGCATCTAGTACTATATTAATGTATTTACACACTTTGCTATGATGCTTTCATTTCAAAGCCATGAAAATAATCATTATTGATGCACAGTCATATACATTGGATTTTAATTTTACTTTAATAGAAGATGAACAGTGAAGCATTTGACTTTAATTTTGAGTGCACATTTTCACACCTTTTTTTTTTTTACACACACACTACAAGATAACACAGTAATTGGCAAATCCCATCTAGACATTGAAGACACCCCATTGTTTAACACCCTACATATTGATAAGATACTCCTCTAGTATTTACTGTATGCTGAAAAACTGGTTGAGGGCCACTAGAGCAAATGAAAACTATTATGGCACAGTCTTTTAGGCTGTTCTGACTAATGTAGTGATCAGAACCAGGAATTGCTGATCGCAAAGTCCCAGCAACCACTTAGCAAATTTGCATTGCTACATGGTACACTAAGACTTGTATAAACATAAAAACTGTTGTGAATGTTCAGTCAAGGCTTAGTCAAGACAACATTTCAACTTTCCTTTTGTTTTACATAACACAGGCATTAGTAATTGCAGTACTCTTACTGATTTTGGGTCTATTGTAGAATACACCAGTAATGTTCCTGTTTGGAGCCTTCGGGTAATACCGGCCCTTGCTGGCTCTTTTTGTGTACCTCTTGCTTATCTTCTGGTGGTGGAGCTTGGATATTCCCATTTTTCAGCACTGGGTGCATGTTTTCTCCTCCTCATGGGTAAGTGCTTGGCATATCATTTTCAAGTCATTGCCTAATGATGGTTTTTCCTGCCTGTTTCTGTAGGCTAAATAGTTTTTTCTTTTTTACAGAAAACTCCTTGATTGTGCAATCACGCTTTATGCTGCTGGAGTCTGTTCTAATCTTTTTCCTGCTGTTAGCTGTATTGTCTTACCTCCGCTTCCACAAAGCACACAAGTAAGAATTGTTGATATCTGTTTTGTCAGAGTCAGATCTGGATTGTCACTTTGGATGAAAGTGTCTGATAAATGACTAAATGTAAATGGATGGTCTTGTCAGTCTTCTGTGACTGTAATGCTATTTGCCCCAATTTCATGGTAGTTTAAGTGTCATGTGCTTTCTCTTCTTTCAGTTCATCTTTTAGGTGGTTTTGGCTTGTGACCTGTGGGGTCAGTTGTGCATGTGGAATTGGGTATGTACGGTCATAAGAAAAGGTTTTTTTTTTTTTTTTTTTTACTGTCTTTGAAGCGCCAATCACTCATGTTTTCTTCCGAAAGTGCAAAAATCTAGTTTCACTCTCTGCTAATGAAATTTAATTAGTGCCAAATGGTTGAGTTTTCCTTTTTTTGGCTTGTTTTTCAGGGTAAAGTACATGGGTATGTTCACATACTCTTTACTGCTAGGCCTGGCAGCTGTACACACCTGGCATGTTATCGGAGATCGAACCCTAAGCCATGTGAGTTTTAGTTACCAAACATTGTTGGGTTTTATAGCACTATGATTTTGCACATTATGATTTTGTGATCTGTGTAAAAAGGGCAAAGTAGCGGTGCAGATTTTGGTTCGATTCCTGGCTCTTGTGGTGTTACCCGTCATCATGTATGTTGGATTTTTCTACATCCATCTTACGCTGCTGTATCGCAGTGGACCTCATGACCAGATGATGAGCAGTGCCTTTCAAGCAAGTCTAGAGGTACAGATCCGTTTCTTGAACGTACACAAGTTTGGAGTTTGTGAGAGTCTCTTATGGGCATAGTTGGGCAGATAAGTGTAACCTATTTGAGTGGTCAACATCTCCTTTATTTCTCCCATTTCTCATATAAAGGGCGGTTTAGCGCGGATCACTCAGGGACAGCCCTTGGATGTTGCATTCGGCTCACAGGTCACTCTCCGCACCGTGTCCAGTAAACCTGTTCCATGTTGGCTTCACTCCCACAAGGCTAACTATCCAGTCAGGTGAGACATCAGGACTCAAGTTTCAAGGTGATATAATCCTAAACGACCACATTTTCATGATAATCTTTGCTAATTATCTATGCTTAAAGGTATGAAAATGGCCGTGGTAGCTCCCACCAGCAGCAGGTGACCTGCTATCCTTTTAAAGATGTCAACAACTGGTGGATTATTAAAGACCCTGGGCGGTATGTTGACTTAAAAGAATAGTTCACCCCAAAATAAATAGAAAATTGCTGAACATTCACTGACTCTCAGGGCATCCAAGATGTAGATGAGTCTGAGAAATTTAGAAGTGAATGGGTGCCGCCATAATCAGAGTTTAGCAGCTGAAAAAAACAATACAATAATCCAAAAAACAATCCACACTTTTATTAATTATTATGTTTGGACTGTCATTCTGACGGCACCCATTCACTGCAGAGGATCACGTGATGTGGTGCTAAAATTTCTAAAACTATTGTTTTAATACATATAGCATTACTAAAAAATATAGCTGCAAGCAGCAATTACGGGGCCAAGCACTCAAGCGGCAAATTTAGGGGCTAAGCATGGCATGAAGGACCACACCAAATGCAACAGTGAGCAATTATAGCAATTTTAGGATGACTGTAATTGAAATGGCTGAAAAATCATAAATACAACCAATAGTAATAAAATCAAATGGCCTATCATTTTTGACCAACAGGTGGCGCTGTAATTAAATCATTTTGGTGTGTTCTGTGTGAGATGACAATAACACACAAAAAGTTTGGTATCAATATGCGAAAGCATTGCAGAGATACAGCCTGAAGTGTCATTTTTGCATGATGCCTTAATTTCATTGCGATGGTATGTGAAAACGGTTTTGTCTATCGACACAAAATCCATAACATTTTGTCAGCACGGTCTATAGATCATCTGATTCAATTTTGGTGAAAATCGGAGTAACGGTTGATGAGGAGTTCGAAAAAGTAGGTTTACAACATAAATCAAAATGGCGGACAGGAAGTACGGATTACTCTGGCATATTTGGTATCTATGTTGTCAGCATAAGCCAGGAAATATTTTGAGATCAGTTTCATTGCAATAGGCTAATGCATTAAAAAGTTATTAGCATTTTTAAAAGTGTAATTATTCATGGTTAATGAATGGTTTATTACTGTTGACCAATAGGTGGCGCTGTTATCAAATTTATGTGGCATGGTCAGTGTGAGGTGTTGATGACACATACAAAGTTTGGTTCGTTGATGCGCTAAATGAGAACCGTTTCGTATATCGACACGAAATCGAATATTTGATATCGATGCTCTCGGCATGACCCACAGAATATATGGAGACCATTTTCATTTCAATAGTCTAATTTATTCAAAAGTTATTAGCATTTTTATGATATTTCATTATAATTCTTGACCACAAGGTGGTGCTGCCACCAACCTTTTTGAGTACATTCAGGGCATGGAGCCGAATATTTTAGTAATTATTTTTGAAATGATACGATGCTGTGTTCAAAAAATACAGCATTTTAAAACATAATTCAAAATGGCCGACGCCTAAAATGGTTGACACGGAAAAATTGGATATCATACGACTCGACATGACTCACTGCATCTAAAGAGACCAGTTGTGTGATTTTTGGCCAAACCATTCAGAAGATATAAGCCAAAATATGCATTTTTCATATTTCATGACCACTAGGTGGCGCTGCGTCGAAACACTGCAGGTAGTCTCAGGTCATGCTTATTATAATACACCAAGTTTGGTCTCAATATGCCAAACCGTTGCCGAGATATAGCCTCACATGCATTTTTGCGTGCTTTTCGTCAAATTTGTTCACGTGTCATTCGACAACGGTTGGATGAATCAACTTGAATTCCATAATTTTTTGCCAGCATGGTCTGAAGATGATCTGAGCCAATTTCCGTGAAAATCGGACTAACCGTCTAGGACGAGTTTGAAAAAGTAGGTTTTTCAAAAAATTGAAAATAGCGAAAAACTAATCCTTGCGATTTTTTTAATTTTGGGATTCATTTGACTTGGCAAGAGCCAAGGGTTCAGAGGAAAAAAAGAAATTTCATTTTCTGGCTTATGGTTCAAAAGTTATTAGCATAAAAATATTGACATTTTGGACAAGTGGTGGCACTAGAGAGTTGGAGTTAGGGACTTCAAATTTGCTATAGTTAATGGTGGGACTGTCCTCTATCAGTGTGCCAAATTATACAACTTTCCCGCAATCGATTCTATGGCCTGCCATAGACTTGCGGCGGAAGAAAAAGGAAGAAATATAGCTGCAAGCAGCAATTACGGGGCCAAGCACTACAGAAGCAAGCTTCAGACGAACGGCAGGATTAAATAATTAAAACTGTTTTAAGATTATTTTAGGCAAAATGGCTTGAAAACAATAAACACAACAACTAGTAATAGGATTTATTGGCTTATCACATTTGACCAATAGGTGGCGCTGTTATCAAATTAGTGTGAAATGGTCAGTGTGAGGTGACTCTTGCACATACAAAATTTGATGTCAGTATGTCAAAGCTTTGAAGATATATAACCTTAGAGTCATTTTGACACAGTGCTTAAAGTTCATAGTGGCGCTGTACGAAAATGGTTGCGTCTATTGACACGAAATCCATAACTTTGTGTCAGCACAGTCTGAAGATAATCTGATTCGAATTTGGTGAAAATCGGACCAACGGTTGATGAGCAGTTTGAAAAAGTAGGTTTTCAATATAAATCAAAATGGTACCTATATATTAGGTACCTATATTATCGGCATAAGCCAGGGAATATTTTAAGACAAGTTTCATTGCAATAGGCTAAAGCAATAAAAAGTTTTAATAAGTGTGATTATTAACCGTTAATGAATGGTTACTACTCTTGACCAATAGGTGGCGCTGTTACCAAATTTATGTGGCTTGGTCAGTGTGAGGTGTCGATGACACATACAAAGTTTGGTGCAAATATGTCAAAGCTTTGCAGAGATACAGCCTCAAATGCATTTTGGCACTCTTCCAGCAAATTCGTTGATGCGCTAAATGAGTACCATTTCGTATATCGACACGAGATCCATAATTTTTTGCCAGCATTGTCTGAAGATGATTCACGTCAAATTTGGTGAAAATCGGACTAACGGTCTAGGAGGAGTTCGAAAAAGTAGGTTTTCAACATTAATCAAAATGGCGGACAGGAAGTATGGCCAATTTTCGCATAATGGGTATTGATACTCTCAGCATGACGCACAGAATTTAGGCAGACCATTTTCATTTCAATTGTCAAATTCATTCAAAAGTTATTAGCATTTTTGTGATATTTCATTATAACTCTTGACCACAAGGTGTCGCTGCCACCAAACGTTTTGAGTACCTTCAGTATTTGGCATGGAGCCAAATATTTTTGTTATTATTTTTGTAACGATACGATGCTGCGTTCAAAAAATATTTCATTTTACGAACAATAAAATATAGCAAAAAAACTAAACCTTGCGATTTTTTTAATTTTGGTGTTCATTCGACTTGGCATAAGCCAAGGATTCAGAGGAAAAATAATTGTACTTTTGTGGCTTATGGTTCAAAAGTTATTAGCATAGAAACTTTAATCTTTGGACAAGTGGTGGCGCTAGAGAGTTGGAGTCAGAGTCTCTAAACGTGCTGTGGTTAATGTTGATATTATCCTCTATCAGTGTGCCAAATTGCACAACTTTCCCGCAAGCGGTTCTATGGGCTGCCATAGACTTGCGGCGGAAGAAGAAGCAGAATAATAATAAGAATCCTAACGGATACAATAAGTGCCTACGCACCTTCGGTGCTTGGCCCCTAATAATAATAATAAGAATCCTAACGGATACAATAGGTGCCTACGCACCTTCGGTGCTTGGCCCCTAATAATTGAGTGAATTTTTAATATGACCCATGGGCTACAGCTAAATATTTTATGTGAATTGTAATTTAAAACCCCAGGCACAGTCTTGTGGTCAGCAGCCCACCCAGACCTGTCAGGCATGGCGATATTATTCAGCTGCTGCATGGAATGACCTCTCGCTACCTGAACACGTAATATAGTTCCACCATCATTAGATTTGTTATATTTAATTTTAAATTGTTTTTATTTACATTAATATCAATGAAAATCAATTAATAATTATAGTAATGTTATAATATTTTTTTGTTATCTGTTTGAGATAGTAGTAGCAATAACATGGCTATGCTTTGTTTTTAAGACATGATGTTGCAGCCCCCATGAGTCCTCACTCACAGGAAGTTTCTGGCTACATAGACTTCAATGTGTCTATGCCAGCTCAGAATCTATGGAGAGTGGTAAGATCTGAGACCCATAAGTATATAATACATGTGCACATTTACTTGGATACACATTTATGATACATTATTTTCATTGCACTATAGGACATAGTTAACAGGGAGTCTGATAGAGAGATCTGGAAGACGATTTTATCAGAGGTGCGACTAGTCCATGTGAACACTTCAGCTGTTTTGAAGGTTTGTACAGAAAAATTTCATAATAATAAAAGTTTTCAGAAAAATGTATGTATATATATATACAGGTCCTTCTCAAAAAATTAGCATATTGTGATAAAGTTCATTATTTTCCATAATGTAATGATAAAAATTAAACTTTCATATATTTTTGATTCATTGCACACCAACTGAAATATTTCAGGTCTTTTATTGTTTTAATACTGATGATTTTGGCATACAGCTCAAAAAATTAGCATATCATGAAAAGGTTCTCTAAACGAGCTATTAACCTAATCATCTGAATCAACTAATTAACTCTAAACACCTGCAAAAGATTCCTGAGGCTTTTAAAAACTCCCAGCCTGGTTCATTACTCAAAACCGCAATCATGGGTAAGACTGCTGACCAGAAGGCCATCATTGACACCCTCAAGCGAGAGGGTAAGACACAGAAAGAAATTTCTGAACGAATAGGCTGTTCCCAGAGTGCTGCATCAAGGCACCTCAGTGGGAAGTCTGTGGGAAGGAAAAAGTGTGGCAAAAAATGCTGCACAACGAGAAGAGGTGACCGGACCCTGAAGAAGATTGTGGAGAAGGACCGATTCCAGACCTTTGGGGGACCTGCGGAGGCAGTGGACTGAGTCTGGAGTAGAAACATCCAGAGCCACCGTGCACAGGCGTGTGCAGGAAATGGGTTACAGGTGCCGCATTCCCCAGGTCAAGCCACTTTTGAACCAGAAACAGCGGCAGAAGCGCCTGACCTGGGCTACAGAGAAGCAGCACTCGACTTTTGGACAAATTTTGCATGTCATTCGGAAATCAAGGTGCCAGAGTCAGGAGGAAGACTGGGGAGAAGGAAATGCCAAAATGCCTGAAGTCCAGTGTCAAGTACCCACAGTTAGTGATGGTCTGGGGTGCCATGTCAGCTGCTGGTGTTGGTCCACTGTGTTTTATCAAGGGCAGGGTCAATGCAGCTAGTTATCAGGAGATTTTGGAGCACTTCATGCTTCCATCTGCTGAAAAGCTTTATGGAGATGAAGATTTCATTTTTCAGCACGACCTGGCACCTGCTCACAGTGCCAAAACCACTGGTAAATGGTTTACTGACCATGGTATTACTGTGCTCAATTGGCCTGCCAACTCTCCTGACCTGAACCCCATAGAGAATCTGTGGGATATTGTGAAGAGAAAGTTGAGAGACGCAAGACCCAACACTCTGGATGAGCTTAAGGCCGCTATCGAAGCATCCTGGGCCTCCATAACACCTCAGCAGTGCCACAGGCTGATTGCCTCCATGCCACGCCGCATTGAAGCAGTCATTTCTGCAAAAGGATTCCTGACCAAGTATCGAGTGCATAACTGAACATAATTATTTGAAGGTTGACTTTTTTTGTATTAAAAACACTTTTCTTTTATTGGTCGGATGAAATATGCTAATTTTCTGAGACAGGCATTTTGGGTTTTCATGAGCTGTATGCCAAAATCATCAGTATTAAAACAATAAAAGACCTGAAATATTTCAGTTGGTGTGCAATGAATCTAAAATATATAAAAGTTTAATTTTTATCATTACATTATGGAAAATAATGAACTTTATCACAATATGCTAATTTTTTGAGAAGGACCTGTATATGTGTGTGTGTGTGTGTGTTTGTGTGTCAGTAGTGAATGTTGTTGATTTGAATGATGTTGTTTTGAAGAATGCTGGAAACCAAACAACATTAGAGACTCAAAAACCTTCAGACATTCCTGAAATATCTCCTTCTGTGATCCACAGAAGAAAGAAAGTCATATAGCTTTAGAACAAAATGAGGGTGATGACAAAACTAGCATTTTTGGGTGGATTATCTCTTTAAAAGTGTTATTTAAACCGGTTCTTTAATGTTCTGCAGCTCAGTGGAGCATCATTGCCGGAGTGGGGTTTCAAACAGCTGGAGGTGGTTGGGGATAAGATTTTTAAAGGCTACCAGCAGAGCGCCATGTGGAATGTGGAGGAGCATCGCTATGGCAGAAGTATGAGAAGTAACATCTGTATGTTTTCATATTGTTTTTGTGTTCTTCCTTGATTAAACTCACATATATACAGGTCAGGAACAGAAGGAAAGGGAATTGGAGTTGAAATCACCTACCCACAGCGACATCAAGAGAAACCTCACTTTTATGGCCAAATTTCTTGAGCTGCAGGTGAATATTAAATATGAATAATGGTTCTGATGTCAGTCATCAGAAAAGCCATTTACAAGCTGCCGTTGTATGTTTGAGTAACAGTGGAAGATGCTTACAGTAAAGAATGAAGAGTCTGAGCATAAATATAGTTCATCACCTCTTGAATGGATCACAATGGACACCAACATTGCATACTGGCTTCATCCTTCAAGTAATGTATGTCAACATCATTGTGTTGGTTTTTTGTTTATTTTGTGTTTGACAGAATGAATATGAGGCTAATCTAATCTTTTCTATTTTTAATACAGGCACAAATTCAGCTGATTGGGAATATTGTTAATTGGACCATTGCAAACCTTTCACTGGTTGTTTACTGTCTTATGTTTCTAACCTACTTACCAAGACGACGGAGGAAAGTTGAAGACATTCCTCAAGGTTTGTGCCTGGAAGCACTGCCATATGAGTTGATGTATAATTCATGTCTGCGTTGCACAGACAGTGAGGGAGATGTTGCACAAAGTAGTTCAATATTGGGGATGGAGTTTATTCTCTGATATTAACTGTGAGCAATAATAATAGAGATGTTTGCTTTATCATCACCTTTAATAAACTATTCTTTTCCCACTTTTTCTTCTCTCTTAGACTCTTGGGAACAGCTAGTTTTGGCTGGTGTCATTTGTTTTGGAGGCTGGGCAGTGAATTACCTGCCGTTCTTCCTAATGGAGAAGACTCTGTTTCTGTATCACTATCTTCCAGCACTCACCTTCAAGATCGTGCAGACACCTATAGTCATCGAGCACCTGTGCATCCATGTATTCAGGTAAGAGTTCTCATTTCTGTCTGAAAATCATTAGTGTATTTCTGAGTAAGCAATGATAAATTTTTTCTTTTTAATTTAATGCATCCTTGCTGAATACAAGTATTGATTTGTTTAAGAAAAAATTAATTTGAATCGTGGTGTATGTTTATGAAACCTGTTTCTTTATCATTGTGTCATTGCAGTGTAAATCACGTCTATGCTTGTATCTGTATATCATTCTGTTTCTCAGATCCTCAGCTCAGAGGAAAGCATTTGGTGGTGTTATTCTGGCATTCCTTTGTTCAGTATACGTGTCTTACCACAACCTGAGTCCTCTGACCTACGGCCAGCCAGCATTATCATCAGACGAGCTTGCTGCACTGCGCTGGAGAGAGAGTTGGGATATTCTACTAAGAAAACTCTGAAATCCATTTTTTTTTCTTTAAGAATGGGAGCTTCAGTAAGTTCATGAAGAAGTGAAATCTAAAGCCAAGGTAGTGCTGCTGACTCTCCAGAGATCTGTGAAATACTTTTCTAGGGTCTAGAGTACCCAAATTTAAAAATGTGAAAACTCTTTAATGAGAACTCATGCTGCTCAATCTCAAAACTAAACCAAATGGACTGTACAGCACTATTAAGTGCTTAATTTATCATGCTCTTATGTTTACATACTATCCTGTTTGTATGGCAATTTTATTGTATTGTTTTAGGGACTTGTAGAACTAATAAGATGGGTCGCATTTATTAGAATTTGCTTTTATTTAATCCTTGCACAACACCTAACCAATTAAACCTGAAAATATGGAATAAACATTTTTTTATATCACCAAATTTTGTATTAGCCTATTCATAGCAGCCATTATTTTAATCATTGCATGAATCCAACACCATGGAACAGATTAGCATGTAAATGTTGAGTTAGCACAGTTGAAAGACATGTCTGTGTAGTTTAGTGTAGAGTCCCTTCTCTTTGAGGGTGTTTAATGCCTCGGCTTATATTGTCAGTGTTCATAAATGTCTCGCGGTCATTCAGAGTTGAGTGAAGCGAGGGTTTTTAGCTGACTCTGCCAATGGTCATGCCACTGCTGCAGCTGTCTTTCTTGAGCATCACACTCTCGCTGGGCTTTGAACAGCTCCTCCTGAACCCTCTGCCCATAGTGCTGGGGGAAGATTAACAGTTGCACAAGCAAAACAAAATAAAAATTATATATATATATATATATATATATATATATATATATGCATGTTGGTATTCTTTAGTTCATCCAAAAATAAAAATGGTCATCATTTACTGATCCTCAAGTTGTTCCAAACCTGTACGAGTTCTTTTCTTTCTACAGTTGATGGTAGCCATTGACTCCCATAGTATGGAGAAAAAATACTATGGACGTCAGTGGCCACTGTTAACTCTTTGGTCACCAACATTCTTCAAAATAACTTTTTTGTATGTTCAACAGAGTAAGGACACTCATACAGGTTTGGAACAAATTGAGGGTGAATAAATGTGACAAGGCTCTGAATGGATGAACTAGCATCTGTCACAGTTTTTTTTTTATCTGTAGGCACTTTACAGCTCCAATAGAGTTAGGTACTGTTGTAAAGGTTAGTACATAAAGCTCATTTACAGCTGCTGTATGTTGATCCTATTGTACTGAGCACAAAGGTGAACAAAAGACTATCTCAGGCTCTTATCAGGCATGTTTAGACAAGAACAAATGATACAGGTGCATCTCAATAAATTAGAATGTCGTGGAAAAGTTCATTTCAGTAATTCAACTCAAATTGTGAAACTTGTGTATTAAATAAATTCAATGCACACAGACTGAAGAGTCTTTGGTTCTTTTGATTGTGATGATTTTGACACACATTTAACAAAAACCCACCAATTCGAATTAGAACAAATTAGAATATGGTGACATGCCAATCAGCTAATCAACTCAAAACACCTGCAAAGGTTTCCTGAGCCTTCAAAATGGTCCCTCAGTTTGGTTTACTAGGCTACACAATCATGGGGAACACTACTTTTTGAAGATGCTGATTTAATTTTCCAGCAGGATTTGGCACCTGCTCACACTGCCAAAAGCACCAAAAGTTGGTTAAATGACCTTGGTGTTGGTGTGCTTGACTGGCCAGCAATCTCACCAGACCTGAACCCCATAGAGAATCTATGGGGTATTGTCAAGAGGAAGATGAGAAACAAGAGACCAAAAAAATGCAGTTGAGCTGAAGGCCACTGTCAAAGAAACCTGGGCTTCCATACCACCTCAGCAGTGCCACAAACTGATCACCTCCATGCCACGCTGAATTGAGGCACGAATTCAAGCAAAAGGAGCCCCTACCGAGTATTGAGTACATGTACAGTAAAAAAAAAACATATTTTCTAGAAGGCCAACAATTCACTAAAAAAAATTTTTTTCACTGGTCATATGAAGTATTTTAATTTGATGGAGATAGTGAATTGGTGGGTTTCTGTTAAATGAATCAACAGGACCAAGAACCAAAGACTTAAACTACTTCAGTCTGTGTGCATTGAATTTATTTAATATTTAATTTGAGTTGAATTACTGAAATAAACTTATCCACGACATTCTAATTTATTGAGATGCACCTGTATATCCAACTCATCTGAAATTAACTTACCTCATGCACTGCGTCTCGCTCCTCAATGGCCTTAAGATGCCCTAGTGTGGTTTTAGCAGTTGTGACGGTGGCCGTTTCCTGAGATTGTTTATGAAATGAGCTGCCATCAGTGGATCCAAAATAACAAATGCCTGACCATGTTCTACAAAACAACACATGCAATTCAGCATTTAACATTCACAATGAATGTCCCATATACAATTTAGAAAAAAATGTGTCTGAAAGATTTATTTTGATTACAGTATTTCCTCACCTGCTTCCTTTCTGCATCAGAGTACTGCTCTTGTCTTCCAGCAGGTCAGTTTGTGCTTGGCGGATCAGTGTAGTAATATTAGCTTTCTTTTGTTCCGCATCTGCTTTTCCAAAAGACGTTCATGTTTGATTCAGTAAATTAATGATTATTATAAGGAGTGTTGCAAAACATTGTCTTTATAACGTGTAACGTGTTGCACTATTGTGTTACTCGTAATGAAAATAATTTTCATTGTTACTTTTTATGGAAAATATGTTTTTAAAGCCCCCCCTCCCACATTTATAACTCTGTCAACAAAAACTAAGCCTCATTGCAGTTTCCCATCAAAATTAAAGCTTTATGATTACTATTATGTTATAGCCATATTGCATAAGGAAAAACAGGTTCCTTTTTTTTTGTCCTTGGCTGATAACATTCCTGAAAGACCTATTCATACAAAAAACCATGCAATAAAATTGTGCATATATGTTCAACATATACTACTACTTTCAGCAAACACTTCATCAAAAAATCTAATAACCTATTGCCTATAATTATATTCAGAATTCTTATAATGTGACAACACCAACACTGATCGTAACCATATCCCTTTGCTGTGGCACCATCTACATTTCCATGTATTAATTCATAAACTTACATCCCACTTGAACCTCATGAATGGTTATGAGGTTATCGAATTGGAAGAGTAAGGTCTCTGCCAACCTGGCAAGAGCAGTGACAAATTCTTCGGCATTTTTGTGTGCACAGGCCTGTTCAGAAACAAGAAGACCAAGTTTAACTTTTGTGATTTTTAAAACGAAAATTTCTTGAGTTAAAGCACCAAATTTGTAACCTGAACTTCTTGTCTGGTATTCTGGATGGCTTGTCTGTGTTTTGTCTGTCTCTCCTCCTCAGCCAGCACCAGTTGCTTCAGTTCTGTCTCACAGGCCGGATGGCTCAGACGCACACTCAACTGACCACTGTGCTCCCTCTATGACAGCAGGCCACAAAATAGGACAAACCTGGTGACCTATTCTTTATGAATAGCTACAGGTTCTACATTGCAAATATCTGAAGTAGATAATAGTACTCTTTCACTGTGACAGTTTAAATCCTTCTTCCTCAGAGTGACTACATGGGAGGAACTCGATAGGACAGGATGATAGAATAATTTCCTCTGCCCTTACCATTGTTCTGCATTTGTTTACATACCCGCTTTTGTTCACTCTGCTGCTGAGCTAGTTGAAACTGGTGTTGAATTTCTGTCATGTTTTGCGTCAGCTCCTCAAGGTATTGATCTCTTAGTTTAGAAAAAAGCTTCTCTGGTACGCTGCATATAAACTCTTCAGTGGCCTTCAACTGCAGCTGAAATTCTACAGAGAGTGAAAATTATTACATATTGTCATAAAAATTAGAAATGCACATTGCTTGGTCTTCTAATCAGATCTCTGTTATTGTTATCTTACAGGATTGCAAGGCATCCTATGTTACTGATATTTCAAAACATTGTATTTTACCTGTCTGTCATTATCTTTTCTAAACCTGTTGAACATAAAAGAAGATATTTTGAAAAACAGTTGCTGGTCCCCACTG
Organism: Carassius carassius; assembly: GCF_963082965.1. Classification (NCBI taxonomy): domain Eukaryota; kingdom Metazoa; phylum Chordata; class Actinopteri; order Cypriniformes; family Cyprinidae; genus Carassius; species Carassius carassius. The sequence goes on along the minus strand of NC_081759.1, from coordinate 21,453,401 downwards.
ACATTCATATGACAAAAATACTACGGTTGTCAATGGGGTCCAGAAAATTTTTTCAGAATATCTTCTGTGTTCAGCAGAAGAAAGAAATTCATACAGGTTTGGATCAACTTGAGGGTGAGTAAATGATGGCAGAAACAGTGAACTTTGACATCAGAATTAACAAGTCTGAGTTAATCATCAAACAACAACAAGTGACATCATCATAGTAAATGCTTATAGCATTGTAACTGGTCAACCTATTTTTTTAATTAACATTTTGGACAATATCTCAATGGTTAACCTTGCAGACAGCTGTTGTGGTAATCATGTGATTGGCTCTGGTAGATAAGAAGTCTTTTGTGTATCTCCTCTGCACACTGATCAAATGTCTCCTGCAGTTGCTCAGGCCGAGTGATGGAGCGGCGCTCTTTCTTCTTATAGAACTCCTGATGGTGACACATAGCTCAGTCCAAAATCAACTGCTTTAACACCTTGTTTGCATAAAACAGATTGACTTTCTTAATATTTTTATCATAGTACCTCTGCCACCAAGAGGAGAATATCATTTGCTTTCCACAGAATACTGGCGATGGAGGCTTTGAAGGTAACACTGAGAAATGCAAAAATATTCAGAGAATCTGAAATTAACATGAGAAAAAAAAAAAATATATATATATATATATATAAAATAACAACCAGCAAATGGCCTGACCTGTCCTGGTGCTCTTCAGGTTTTGAGCCAAAAATAAGGAACTTCTTATCAAAGCGATTTGGTTTGGAGAATCTCCTTAAACTAACAGAAATGTTTCAAAGAAATTATAAAACATTTCCTATCATACATGTCCATTTTATATCATCACTCAATGGAAAGCATGCTATCTATTACAGATCGTTTTCTATGTGCTCATATATATATATATATATATATACACATATGTAAATTACCATAATACTATATGTGACCCTGGACCACAAAATCAGTCATAAGTGTCAGTTTTTTAAAATTGAGATTAATCATACATAATCTGAAAGCTAAGTAAATAAGATTTCCATTGATGTATGGTTTTTTAGGATAGGACAATATTTGGCCGAGATACAACTATCTGTGGAATCTGAGGTCGCAAAAATTAGAAATTGAGAAAATCACCTTTAAAGTTGTCCAAATTAAGTTCTTAACAATGCATATTACTATTTAAAAATTAAGTTTGATATATTTACAGTAGGAAATTAACAAAATATCTTCATGGAACAATAACTTTACTTAAGTCCTAATCATTTTTGGCATAAAAAACTAACAAACAAACAAAACAAAAAAAAACTAAAATTTTAACCCATAAAATGTTTTTTTTTTTTTTTTTGGCTATTGCTACAAATATACCCCAGCAACTTGAGACTGGTTTTGTGCTCCAGGGTCACATAGTACTACATTAAAACCAGAAGAGAGATATAGCCACTTCTCTAATGGTATTTCCTAAATTTCTTTCTCTCTTGTCATATTTGAAAAGTCACACCTTTGGGTGGTCATTGACTCCACTGACTTTCTGCGCAGAGTTTCTATTCCAGACTGACTGGGGCTCTTTCCTGACCTCCAATCTGATCCAAGAGGGGAGTTTAACCTTACTGAAGGCGAAGAATTTACAATATTTAAAAGAAACCACAAAAAAAAAACTAATAACACCAAAACAACCGTATTAGTGTAAACTATGAGGACACATAAACATTCCAACCTGCTGAAGAGCGTCTTTCTATTGGGTCAAAGTTTGCCTCCTTGAGGTCTTGTGCTTTGCCTACCCTGTTAGCAGGAAACAGATACTATGTATGTCATGAGAAGTAGTTTATTTCCTTTTTTTTTTCTTTTTATTTAGTCATCACGTGTTCCTGTTTAAGGGCATTACAAATAATCACCCACAACAGAACCAATGACACAAATAAACTGAATGAAAAATTTAATCACTTTCGTGGAATTGAGTCACGTATGTCAACAATGTTGGTGAACATTTTCAATTTAAGGCACTGACTTGAGCAGCCCTTTGATAACCCCCACCGCCACATCATCCAGGAAGGACACTCCGATGCGGCTAGGATGGAGCAGGCCGTCTCCATCTGGACTGGCTGTTTTTTCCTGTATATGGGACCTAGGGCGAGCTGCAACTGCAAAAGCCCCCTGAAGTGGAGTCTGTGGTCGGGGAACAGCCATAGAGGCATCCTATAAAATATATCAAACTATTATCTTCCATTTCTATAGGGATTACATTTCGATATGCCTATAGCATTAGAATGTGTAATGCCATACCAAGAAGCAGTCAAGGTACTGACACCTCTTTTTTAGCTCCTCCATCAAAGAAATTGTCAAACTGGTTATCTCCACTTTGGTTACAATCTACAATACAAATTGTTTTCTGTAGACCAGTATTATAATGTCATAAATGTGAAAATAATAATATATTAGGGCATTTACCTTCTTATTGGACCTGGGTTGGTCATAGTCAGCAGTCATTTCCTTTAAATTATTCAGCATGCTGTCAATCACCTTTTTCTGCATGTTACTCTTAAAAGCCTGAGCAGACAAATACAATTTCAACAGATTATTAACAGCGGACAGAGGGAAGGAAATTAAATAAGACTAAATGATACCTCGCTTCTGATCTGGACCCGTGTATTTGTAAAAATTTGTTGCATTTTTTCAAGAAACTTTAGATCGATAGCAAGAAAACGGAATTTTTCCTCGAACTTCCTGAGTGTATCCTTGGCCTGAGGAAGAAATGGATTATCACTGTAACTTCCTGTCCAATTAATAATTCTTTAATGTGTGATTCTTTAATAATAATTCTTTAATCTCTACCTGCTCCAGACACTTTGTTTCTCTTTCTTCCATGTCCTGAATTACAGCCCACTCTGCAGAATCAATGCGCTTGTCCATTTTTTCCAGATGTGAATGAAAGACTTCAATTTCTTGGGGTGTAAAATTCCCACCCTCAGAAAACAATCTTGTGAAAATACATCAGTGATTAATAATATAATCAAGGTTTATATATAAATTCACTGCGAAACACAACACTTATAATTACTTATACAGAGAATGTCAATGACATACTTGAAAGATCTCATTATCTGGACGTTTGAGTCCCTAAGGGCCTCCAATCTAAACTCTGTCTTCTGTCGAATGTCTCTTTGTAAAGTCTGGATGACGCTGATGTGCTTGTTCAGGCTGATTTGAAGCGAGGTACGAAGTTTATTTATCCTGTGAATAAAAATGGCCAGAATAAGTGCGAGATTGTGATTGTGTATAAACGATACACATAATTACAACTATACATTGTTTGTTTTCATTCATTTACTTTTCAGAACTGGTGGCGATGGTAAAATCTTTCTCGCTATTGTAGATTTGCATAAGAAAGTCTTTCGTCAGTTTATTTTGCTGGATCTGTAACTCCTGTACTTCTGTCCGGCAGTCTTCTAGGACGTCCAGTATACCCTTGCAGTGTCGATCCATGCGTCCTCGATGTAGCACTAGTTCAGCTGGCCCAGTAATAAAGTTATGAAATGTCAGATTGCAACATTTTACTTCTCTCTTGTTAAAAAGAAGTACACTTAACTGTACTGAATGTCCACTTGTAGTGTGCTTCAAATATTATAGGCATATTTACTTTAATGTACTTAGAAAATTAATTAAATAAAAGGCCACTTAAGGAGAGTACAGTTTATTCGTTCACTTTGTCATAATGCAATTTTAACGGTTTTACTCTAAAGTGTTTTAAATCATATTTTAATCTTTTGTCATGATTTAGAGAAGTGCACTTATTTGTATGTTTACAAAAATAATAATGCACACTTGATTGTAATTTGAACTATAGTGTGTTGTTTAATATTCAATTTAAAGAAAATATATTTTGAATGTACTAAATTGCAACTTCATCATTACAAATGCGTAATAACAAATATATTTAAACACACAACATACAAGTTTCAATAGAAATAAAATGACATTTTGGTCTACCGAGTAAATTCAACAGCACACTTTGTATTTTAAAGGGGGGGGGGTGATAAAAACTCTACTTAGAAAATCCTCCTAAGTATGACAAAAAATACATTCAATTATATTATTATTATTATTAAAATATGTCATTCCTGTAATTCTTTTTATATGTATGCTAGTTGGTTTTTCACATGGGCTGTTACATTACTCCAAATAAGTAAAAGCCAAAATGGCTTTGGATGTGATGAGGGGACAGACCTGCTCTGACATTGTGAATGTCCATCTCTATTCTTGCAGCACGAGGTTGGTGGAGCTGTAGGCGAAGATCCAGCTCATCTTTCAGTTTCCTTTTTTTGGCTTCCACAACAGTGATAGTGTTGGTTAGAGTAATATGAAACCTCTCTTCCAGATGGCTGAAAAATGTTTGTCTTACACTATGATGGAGCAACAAAAAAGTTTTTTCAACTTTACTTTCATTCTTTGTTAAAGTAAACTGAAAGAACGGCAAGAAGTAGTAAATTATATAAAAGAGAACATGGATTTTTTTTGATTGCACAATTTTCCTTTCAGATTCAAACACTCTAGCTTCTGGCTTTCGTTTTGTTGATTGTAAGTAGTCTATATTGTTTTTGAACAAAGAACACAAGATAGATATCACTATGATCAAACAAAGCATTATTCCATTCTATCATTTCTACTGTACACTTACTCTTTTAGCAACTCAACAATGAGAGCCTTTGGGTAGAAAACCAGCTCGGTTTCCTTAAGGTCTGTCTCTTGTTCCTCATTGTGGGTAGTGTGAAACCCATAGCAGTTGTACACATTTCCTTTTACAGTAGTGAGAGTCTCTTTGGTTTGAGAGACTGAAAATTCTAAAGCCTTATAATCTTGGTCATCCTACAAAAATAGAGGAAATGAAATATTTAAGTAGATAAAAATTAAAGGGGTAAGTTTTAAATGTCATTACCATTGCACTGGGTGAGCTGAATGCTGAGCTTCCTCGATGGTTGAAATGTGGCTTTTGTGAGCCTCTGTGTTTCACCTCAAATTCTGCCTCCAATCTTTCGTTTTTAATATTTGTCATGCTTCGACCTGAGTAAACACCAAAATAAACAGGATAAATGGGTGGCAAAAGAATAATACAGTTCCTCAATGTTAGTTTTGAACTCACCAAGTTTAAGAGAGGGATCAAGTTGGCAAAAACCCTTTGAGTCCTGTAATGAAAAATAAAGTTATTTTTAACAATGTTTGTCTTTAAACAAACAGAGATAAAAGCATTGTTCTGGTTGAATGTGTACCTGGCCATAAACCTCTTTGACATTAAAAAATTGGCTGACAGAATGACTGTATACTTGTAATTCCTGCAAGATTAATGACGGGTAGGACTCCACAGTTTCAACTTCCTCTTCATAAATGTTCATATACCTTAAGAACAATACAGGAAAATTATTTTCAAAAAGTCCAAGCTTTCGTTATTTTGTTGATTTGAATTTCTTTTTATAGTGAAGTTTAGCTTAATGAACCAACAACAAAAAATCTCAAAGAAATCTCAATGTGTTTTACCCATTCTTAACCTCTTCCAAATAGTTTAGGGTCTTCTTTAAAGAGGCTTTCAGAGCTTCTTCTGAGCTTTCCTGCCTCAGTTTGTCCAACATCATATCCAGCTGGGCCTCTTTCCTCTGTAGTTTGAGACATTTGACAGATTATATCCATGTTCAAACATGTCAAGGTGTGAAATGTTACTAAATAATGCAAAAAAGATGAATATTACAAGCATTACTTATGAGAAATGCCTAAAACTTAAGTTAACAAAATCTTGCCTGGTTCTCTAGTTCGTGGACTTGACTGAGGGACTCCAGTGAACTTTGTAGCTGCTGTTCTCTGTTCAGCATGCCTGCACAGTGGTTTTCCCACAGCTGAGCTGCCCCACACATAAACTTGAACAGGCACTTACTGTCATAAGCTGCGGTTTTGGCTAAACACTCAAAAGCTTTCTGTAAAAATCAATATAACATGATAGTCCAGAAGTGGAGAGATTTCATTTAAAGCAATGAGGAAACAAACTTACGTCAAGTTTTTCTAAATAGACCTCAGTTTGCGATTGCCGCTGACCAATGAGAGGTAGTATCTCCATGTTAACAATATTCTGTATTTCTTCTGAGGTGAATCCGTATGTGGACACCTCTGTCTGTGTGTAAAGATTGGAGAATATTGTTGCATTTCTGTAGTGCTTTGACAATAAAGACAAGCACAAGTTATATCTCACCTTAAAGAGATCAACCTCTGCCAAACATACTTGCCAGTTGTTCTCAAAGTTTTTATGAAGTTTTTCCATTGTGGCAATGTGAATACAATCTGAAGAAATGGAACATAGTGAGGAATTTTTTAAAGTGCTCAAAGTGATGAAGAGCACATATTACCATTTTATAATGCTGGATTACTGTAATAAGAACCACATTTTCTGACCTATTTGCTCATTGATGACAGACAGTGCTGAATACCACTCTGCAACTGATGACTTTGAGATTCTTGGAGGCTTCATGTCTCTTGATATGGGGCAGAAAATGTAAGTAAATGTTACATGTTAACTAACATTGACTGTGGAAATGGGGTGCAAGACTAGAACTCAGTGTTTCATTTCTCACCTAATCGTCTCCAGTGTTTGGATGCGTTTATCTCTCTGTGTTTTCTGATCTGACTTCAGAGTGCTCAGAGTATCTTGAATGTTTTTAGGGTTCTGAATGCGAGGGCTGTTCATAACGTCTCTGCAGGAAGAACATAAATATGGGAATATGTTATATTTTAAATAATATCATTCCCCTGTACGATATTCTGGTGGCCCTGGTAAGGATTCCTAGCCATCGTAACCAGCATTGTGCCATTGTCTACTATTTTCATCAGACAGGTCATGCACTCTGTTGGTAAACAATATGGCACTATTTTTCTGTCAAGGGAATTTTCAAAAAACATTTAACATCAGACCTACCTGAACTGGGTAACTGTGTTATTAAGTTTTATTTGTTTCCAATCTTGGAGCTTTTCCTCCCATCTCAGCCTTTGGAAAATGTCCATCTGCAAATGTTTCTCCATCAAATTCAAGCACAGTTTGGCCAAAGCACGTTGATTTGCTAGCAGAGCTTGGTTTATCATCTGTGGAAAACACAGATTCTTGACAACAGCAAATCAACTTCTGAAAACATACAAATATGTATTTGTCATGTGGAATATACAGTATTACCATGGCTTCACTGTCAATCAGTCTGTGGACATCACATGGCATCAAATAACTGATTTTCTCCAGTTTTGTTGTAGACTTTCTCAATAATGCTGAAATCTAGGAAAGAGGGACAAATAGGCAGTTTACTACTCTACTGACTCTGGAAACATATGTTTTACTTAATATAGACCACCTACCATAGCTTTTCTCTCAGATTCATACTTGGCATAGATCTCATCTAGCTCTTTAATCCACTTTCTTTTCAAGGAAGATTCATGGCTGACTTTGTTCCAGATGTCATGCATGTCCTTTATAAGACAAAGGATGAATAACACTGGAGTGATCCTAAAACTCATTTACTCACAAATACTGAATTTGACAAATTGCAAGTATTGTATATGACATTTGGTCCTCACCTGATAGCTATGTGCTGTCAAATCAGAGATGTTTTCAATCTTTTGCAAAAGGTTTTCAATATTGTCATTATGCTCTGACAATCTGAGAAGGATATCCTTTCCTGTCTGTCTGAATAATGGCTCAAAACCCTAGATGCAGAAATATCACAATATAAGGCATCTTTGAGAGATATAATTAGCATGCCATAGTGATTAAACTGTAAATGGACAATAGATTAGCTGGACAAATTTTGGCACTACATATATAGGTTTGTGTACCACACTGATGCTGGAGAGTTCGGTCTGCAACTGACAAACAGCTTTGTTGTGATCCCTTCGCCTTTTGTCCGCAAGACGATCAATGATGTCTGAGTTTTTTTTCTCTGGAACTCCAGACAAAACAGAATCACAATAGATTGATTTTTTTTCATTGTCTATTTTATATCACACAAAATATGTATTATTATTGAAAAGCAACAAATGTTTTCTAATTATTAAGATGTTAAGATGTGTTAGTCTGTTTTTGGACTAGAAAATTAGATATTAGAACGATTCATCTTAGAACCATTTATGTGATGCTGAAGACTGCAGTAATGGCTGTTTTGCATTTCAAATATTCAGCTTTGTTATCACTTTATAATATTTTCAAATAGAAATAGGTTATTTTAAATGTTAATAGTATTTTAAAATATTACTGTTTTTAAAACAAATAAATGGTTTTGAGAAGAAAAGACTATTTTGCAAACAGTTATCACTAAGTTCTCACCAACAGTGTCTGGAAGACCCCAAACCTCCTCACTATCATCCTGGTCCTCATTTCTTTTTCCACAAGAGTACAGTGTGTTCCTATCAAACAGGGCACTTTTAATTAGTAATAATGTCTTTAAATTCAGCAGCATCTAAACAGGCGTTACCGTGTGGTGATGTTGAACGTCCCATTGAGCTGCTGTGACGCGGAGTCTGTCGCGTCTCCACTCAGCAGACAGTCGCCCTCATCTCCGACGCGCTTCCTCCGCGAGTCACAGAGAGCCAGAGACAACTGAACCTGAATATCAACATACGCCCACAGCTGCCTTCAGGCCAGGATTTTGCATCCAAAATGATCCGCAATATTACAACCATCAACAATATGTAAAAACGTACATTTATCGTTCAGATGCTATGAATACTGTTAACTTAAGTTACCTGAGCTTCAAACATCTGCCGGTAAACTTTACCACTGGGAAGCACACGCGTATCTGCCATTGTAGCTAAAGAATAATATGCCTATTTTCAGTCAACATAAAACTATATCGAAATAAGTGCGAAGTTATAGGACGGCTGGTCCATTATAAGAGTTTTCAACACAATTATCTACGTGTTATGCAAATACAAATTACGGTGTTGTTAAATCATGTAAGCGTTCACTCAGGCCTTCACTTTGTATTTCTTTGTTGCTATGGAACCCACACAGGTGACGCCAGCGGAGTAAAAAAGTCCAATCAACGGTGAGGTCAAGTGTATTCGTCCAATCAAATTTCCCATTCAAATGTAGTGAAAAAAAGGTAAATATTTAGACAAACATTTTTTTATTCTATTTTGCCGTTGATAACAAAACAGTTATATATATGTTTTGTATTGTGTGTGTGTATATATATATATATATATATATATATATAATACATTATTTTTATTTTTACACCACTCTAGTTTCACAAAAAAGTAATTGAAAAATAATTAGAATATCCCATTCACATCGGTTCATATAGTATCATTCATGCCCTTATATGAGGAACTAGATATAACTGTCAGACTGTAAGCTCAGTGAATATTTCAAAGGTAAGTTCATTTTTAAACATCAGTTTCTGCACATACAGTATTTTAAAGTCTTGGGTACAAAAAAATCATTCAAACATTTCCCCTGTTTTTTTTTCTCAAGAGAACAAGATATACATGAAAATATATTTTATATTTATTATAGTATATATTAACAGATAACAGAAAAATTGTAAGAACAGTCTCATGACAAGTGACTGACTAGACATACTTTAACAGTGAACACGATGATATCGATATGATGTTAATCAGGTTTTAGGGGTCACTGGATGCAGAACAATGTTGGATTATCATTAAATTGCATTTTAATATGCCTTCAAAGGTGGCCACATTTCGTCTCCTTGTCCAAAGCTGTATGTCACAACCCGTCCGTATCACTCCCAGTAGTGTTGTCCAGTATGCAATGCACACTCTCTTTGTCTGTGAATTTTTTGGTTCTTAAGGCACGTTTCCTGTCCAAGACCACATTAGGAGTATAGCTTAGAAACAAGTCATTCCATTTCATTAATATCTGAAATATATATAAGAAGCTCTGATTCAATGGTTAAATAGTTATGAAAAAATAAAAATAGAAAAACCAACCTCCTATAATGAAAGTTTTTTCCTTTAAGTCTGCAGTTAGCTGATATGTCCTCCTCAGAGAACATCTTCTCTGAATACTGCAAACATGAAATATGCATAAAAAAAATGAAGCCACTATCACTGTATTAATAAGCATCCACAACAAAGATACCTACATTGTACTCTCCAGATGTCTGGCTCTGTGACCCTTCACTCATATCTGTGTGAGGAAACAGGAACAATGTTAAAAAAAAAAAAAAAAAAAAAATCTAATATATATCTAATATATATACATTTTTTTTTGCTTGAGATCTGATGGAGAAAATCTGAGAATGTTACCCTTTTCACCCCTTTCCCTGGACTCCTCCTCACTAGTCTGACTTTTCATCTGTGGACAGAATGCAAGCAACCCTGTTGATGACTAAGAATAATACACACCAAATGATGTGGAAAATAATGCCACTTTAAGACAACAGAAATATCTTATTTCTGAAGAGTGTTTGCATTTAAATGTTTAATAGAAAGTTATATAAAATTACCTCAAATGAACTCGGCAAGGAGCTTTCTTCTGAGTTCTGAGGAATAAAACACATCATCAACACTATTCATTATAAACCATTACCCAGTGATCATGCATTTTGTGCCTAAAGATAACGTGCTTACATCAGATTGACACAAAAAGGAAGCACTAAATAATGACTCATCCATTACATTCAAACTTCACGCTCACTCTGTGTATAAATTTCAAGTGTACATACCACTTGAATTGGGTTTTTCTGTTTGCGAAGCTTTGACTGAAAAGCAAGCACTTCTCCTTGAGCTCGAAACAACTGGACTTGTAGCTCATCATAACGCTCTCCCATCTCCCGGATCTGTTTGCGGTACTGGTCTTTGTCTTGGAGATTTTTTGAGTTCTCCAAATGGTACTCCTCTCTTGTACAAATAGCCTAGTAAGAGGGCAGTGCCATACAACTGTTGTGGTTAATGTGATACATACAACAGATACATTGCATTGCTTCACCTGATGCAGATGTGACCAAACATCTTTTATAAAGGTCCAATAGTCAAACTAGATTGAGGGCTGTGGGCCAAATTATATATACAGTCGTGGCCAAAAGTTTTGAGAATTACATAAATATTAGTTTTCAAAAAGTTTGCTGCTAAACTGCTTTTAGATCTTTGTTTCAGTTGTTTCTGTGATGTACTGAAATATAATTACAAGCACTTCATACGTTTCAAAGGCTTTTATTGACAATTACATGACATTTATGCAAAGAGTCAGTATTTGCAGTGTTGGCCCTTCTTTTTCAGGACCTCTGCAATTCGACTGGGCATGCTCTCAATCAACTTCTGGGCCAAATCCTGACTGATAGCAACCCATTCTTTCATAATCACTTCTTGGAGTTTATCAGAATTAGTGGGTTTTTGTTTGTCCACCCGCCTCTTGAGGATTGACCACAAGTTCTCAATGGGATTAAGATCTGGGGAGTTTCCAGGCCATGGACCCAAAATTTCAACATTTTGGTCCCCGAGCCACTTAGTTATCACTTTTGCCTTATGGCACGTTGCTCCATCGTGCTGGAAAATGCATTGTTCTTCACCAAACTGTTGTTGGATTGTTGGAAGAAGTTGCTGTTGGAGGGTGTTTTGGTACCATTCTTTATTCATGGCTGTGTTTTTGGGCAGAATTGTGAGTGAGCCCACTCCCTTGGATGAGAAGCAACCCCACACATGAATGGTGTCAGGATGCTTTACTGTTGGCATGACACGGGACTGATGGTAGTGCTCACCTTTTCTTCTCCGGACAAGCCTTTTTCCAGATGCCCCAAACAATCGGAAAGGGGCTTCATCGGAGAATATGACTTTGCCCCAGTCCTCAGCAGTCCATTCACTATACTTTCTACAGAAGATCAATCTGTCCCTGATGTTTTTTTTGGAGAGAAGTGGCTTCTTTGCTGCCCTTCTTGACACCAGGGCATCTTCCAAAAGTCTTGGCCTCACTGTGCGTGCAGATGCGCTCACACCTGCCTGCTGCCATTCCTGAGCAAGCTCTGCACTGGTGGCACTCCGATCCCGCAGCTGAATCCTCTTTAGGAGACCATCCTGGCGCTTGCTGGACTTTCTTGGACGCCCTGAAGCCTTCTTTACAAGAATTGAACCTCTTTTCTTGAAGTTCTTGATGATCCTATAAATTGTTGATTTAGGTGCAATCTTAGTAGCCACAATATCCTTGCCTGTGAAGCCATTTTTATGCAACGCAATGATGGCTGCACGCGTTTCTTTGCAGGTCACCATGGTTAACAATGATTTCAAGCATTACCCTCCTTTTAACATGTCAAGTCTGCCATTCTAACCCAATCAGCCTGACATAATGATCTCCAGCCTTGTGCTCGTCAACATTCTCACCTGAGTTAACAAGACGATTACTGAAATGATCTCAGCAGGTCCTTTAATGACAGCAATCAAATGCAGTGGAAAGGTTTTTTTGGGATTAAGTTAATTTCCATGGCAAAGAAGGACTATGAAATTCATCTGATCACTCTTCATAACATTCTTGAGTATATGCAGATTGCTATTATAAAAACTTAAGCAGCAACTTTTCCAATTTCCAATATTTATGTAATTCTCAAAACTTTTGGCCACGACTGTATATATTTAACTATATTATATTAAAACATAAGCTTCTTAATCAAATATATATTTTCCACATTTCATTGCAAAAATAAAATACGTTGAAAAAAACAAAAAGATAAGTTACAAATGAAGATCTGCTTTAATGACATGTTTCCCCCCTCTTGTTATATGGATTGTGGGCCAAATCACAGGCAACTTTGGTCCGCAGGCCCTTGTTTGTGCATCTCTGATCTAATGTAAAATGACCATAAAATTTACCACATTATGTTGCTATATACTTTTGTCATGCAAAGAGCAAAGTGAGATAACCTTGTCTCTTTCTTTGATGACTTCTTCCAGCTGCTTCAGAATGTCTTCCATTCGATCACGGTACATTTTGGAGTCCTTTTTTAGCATTATGCACTTCAGTTCTAACTCATCCTTCTCCTGTCGATACTTAAATTTAAAAACAGAATTTTATATATATATATATATATATATATATATCTGTGCGTGTGTGTAATGGTATAATGTATATATATATATATATATATATATATATATATATATATATATATATACATACACAGAGCGGGTAAAATAAGTATTGGACACGTCACCATTTTACTCAGTAAATATATTTCTAAAGGTGCTGCTGAACTGAAATTTTCTCCAGATGTCAGTAATCCATACATACAAATAAAGCAAGACAAATAAGTTCAGAAATTACGTTACATGTAATAAAATGGAACGACGCAGGGAAAAAGTATGAACACATGAAGAAAGGGAGGTCTTGGAAACCCAAGAAAGTCTTGGAAACCCAAGACACCAGCTGAAATCTATCAGCAGTTAGAAAGCAATCCTGCCTGAGCAATATTCAGTGAATATGAATATTAGCTGATTCAGTCCCAAAACCTACAGTACCAGGATGATGAAGATGAAACAAGTTGATGAAGATGAAAGACATTTCATCAAGACAATGATCCCAAACACAGCCAAGGAAACTCTTAATTGGATTCAGAAAAATAAAACAAAGCTGCTAGAATGGCCAGCCAATCATCTGACTTGAATCCAATAGAAAATAAGAACTAAAGATCAGAGTTAACAGAAGAGGCTCACAGAACCTTTAAGATTTGAAGACTTTGTGATTTTGTGTGGAAGAATGGGACAAATTACTATTACAACTACTATTACTACTAGAGTAATGTATTTGACTAGTTTCTCCTTTCAGGAGACGTCTTGAAGCTGCCATTACCAACAAAGGCTTTTGTACAAAGTGTTTAATAAAGTTCAGTAGTTCAATACCTTTTTCCTGTGTCATTCCATTTTAATACACAACTTCATTTGCGAGCTTATTTGTTTTGTTTTATTTGTATGTATGTATTACTTGGGTTGTTACCGACATCTGGTGAAAATGTCATGTCTACAGCACATTTAGAAATATATTATCTGGGAAAAATGGTGGCGTGTTCAATACTTATTTTAACCGCTGTATGCATGTATGTGTATATATATATCCTAATACATTTACTTTGAATCTACTCTGCACATATTTAACAAAAGCTACCTTATCACGCAGCTCTTCTGCGTCATGTAGGTCTCTCCTTAGATTGTAGAGATTATTCACCAGCTCCTGGTGTTGTGCCTGACTTTGTTGCTTGAATTCCTCTAATGACTGTGAATCAAGTTTTTCATGCTCCAAAGTTGGGACCTGCGTCAGTGAATTGTGTGTGTATTAGGCATTCTTGTTCATATTTTAATTAGTGTAGACTAATGAGACTGATTTACCTTGGAAGCATTTTCGAGCTCCTGTATGTGAGCTGTAAGGAGGTCATTTTCTCTCTGCATCTGCCAGATCAGCTCAGGACTTGGTCTCTGCTCCATCGCATTCTTTAAGGTTATTGTTTTTTTCCGTTGGATCTTTGAGTCACTTTCTGCATTCATCAAGCTGTGTTTCAATTTCTCAATCTTACAGAAAGGATCAAAGAGGGAGGAAAGGAAATACGCAAAAAGAAAAGATCAAATTTAAAGTGAAAAACAAAGAGAAAAGCTAGTAAAATTACATTTGAACAAAGATAAAATAATAGAATCTAATACTTTAGAAAACAAATTAGTCTCTTTTCTTCAACTTTGCCCTTCTGTAGATATAGACATGCTACAGGAATGACATATTTTTTTGTAGGCCAAAACTCAGAAACAAGTTGGAGCTAGCTTATCATTCCATTTTCATTTTTGGGTAAATTAACCCTTTAAGATTATAAAACGTGTAGAATGATAAACGTTTGTGGGTTGGTTTTTGCAACAATTCAAAACCCAGTGGAAAAATCCTATTGGGACCTTGCTAACGGAACCAGAGTGATGAAATGTACTACAGTTAAAATTACAGTTATGACCGCAAATGCATTTAATTTCTTATTTCTTTTGCGGTGAACTAAGACCCAGTCATGTTGATGACAGGTTTTCAAGCTGGACTGAGTGATCACCTCGAGCTGGAGGTCTCTGTTACACATGAGTGCGCAGTTTTTGTCCTCGCTCAGGCGGGTCAGGTTGTGCATCAGTCGGTAATTCTCATCTCTCAGTTTACGCGCCTCCTCGCACGTGCGCTCGCGCTCCTCTCGGATGCGCTGCACGCGGTCCTGCTGTTTGTGCAGTTCGCTCTCACACAGCTGCAGCTGGCGGATGGTGTCTAGCTGCTCCGCCATCTGCGCAGACACTTCGAGTCGCTTGCTCCTTTCGTCTTGTGCGAGCTTCTGTAGGCGAGAGACCTCGCTCATGAGGAACTGAGTGAGGCCACATTCACCGGCCGTGTCTGGGTGAACAGACCGAGAGAGTTCGGTAAACCAGAGGCTTGCATACAGAAACCATAACAGAAATTATAGTCAACATTTCTACCTGTGCTTGCACGTATAAAAAACATGTTTTTATCAGTAACAATATAATAACTTTAATCTAGAATAGTAACATGGTGTTTCTACATTTTATTAAACAGTTTCACATTTAATCAATAGTTTAAATTTAATTTCCATACAGAGTGTCAGTCTGGACATTTGTGATGAGGATTATTCAGTGTGCATTGTTATAGCAGGTGGTGGCATTGCAAAAAGTGAGCGTCTTTAACAGGGATTCCTTGAATAACAACAGATTCATTAAAATTAGCATTCTTTCTTTTTGAAAGCAGGTTCTGTATAGTATGAATGTGTGTACTAGTGTGCAGTAGTACTGGATAGATCAGATGACTAGCCTACTTTTAGATTACTTTTGACCCAACTCGTTTATTACATAGACTTGAATGTAATTATTATATACCATATTGATAAAAAAAAAAAAAAACAGAAAGATAATCTATTTCATTCTTTGTTATCAATATCATGAAATGCATTAAACATATTACAGAAGGTTTCACAAACTCGGGTTTGTGAAAGAAAACTGTAGGGTGTTCATGAAAGACTAATAATCAATGAAATTGTAATGATGTCAGTGTTGCTTGGGACGATGTCAAAAGCCTGGGAATCCATACATTGCATGAACAAACATTAATTAACATGGAAACATGAAATTTTATATCCTCTCTAAGGACCCCTTTAGTACCCTCCAGAGACCCAAGCGTGGTTAAAATCCTGTGCCAATATTTCTCAAAGTACTTTGGCCTATATGGTGCTAGCAGTTTTCAGATTTTATTTGCATAAAAAATGTGGCTAAAGTATTCTAACATATTAAAAAAGTATACTGAGCAAATTATACTTAATTAAAAATATACAACTTACCAATAAGTACAGAGAAGACCCTAGCAGGCTCTTTGCCAGTGATTTTGCGGTACACATCTGGGTAGTCTAGCTCCAAACTCTCTAGAAATGCTTCATATCCTTTGAGGCCAGTTCTTTGTAATATGTCCAGCAGCACTCCTAGCAAATAATAATAAAAAAAAACATTCCTGAACCATATAAATATTTAGAGACCATTAAATGTATACTTAGAAAATAAGATAGAACGCTTCAGATTATACAGTTACTAGCTTCAGATAATACAGTAAATATTTATTTTAACAATATTTGCTGCACATTTAATATTTAACTTCAGGTGGCCTAAAAATACTTACCAACTTTTCTACGCCTGATAACCAGACTGGGGTCATTGTAGATCTGTTCTTCGTCTTCGCTGCTCAGCACTTTACATTGTCTCAGATAAGGTGTTATTCTTGAGGGCTCAATGGTCTTGATGAGAAGCATTCTGTAGTCTTCCAGCCGTGCCCAGCACTCATCATCCTCCTCCACCTCAAAACCCCCTGGGCCATCAAACATGACTGACACTAGCTCTTTGTCAGCTTAAAAATAGTTGATTGATTGCAAGTTTTAAGGCTAACTGCACATTACACATTCAGCTCGTCTGTAAACTCAAAAAGGAAATGAAGTTCACTAAGCTCTGTGGTGACATAAGTTCCTTTTTTCCAGCTGTCATTGCAGTTTTTTTTTTAATTTCCCTCTATTTCACAATAAACTGTTGAGCTGCAACACTTTCTGTGGTATTTGATTGCAGAATCACTACATAATGAGTACAACATTTTCTTAAGAAAATAATTAGTCAGCCGTTATTAATTTATTCAATTTGTCTCTGTGATCTCAATGTGTGACATCCCATTGTAAGGCTTTCAGCTTCACATAAAATACAACAGCTTCTATTAAGGTACTTATGTTCTCATCTCATGTGAAATGAGTTGATTAAAAACACAAAAGATTATGTAATTTTATTAAGTGGTATTGAATGTAATTGTTTTATTATAAATTCATGTTTTTTTTATAAAAAAATTCACAAACCTATAGATTCTAGTGGGGTGGTTGTACATTTTGATCACATAATATAAAAGCATAACAAAATGCAAATGCTTATAATACAAATGCACAAAAACAAAAATAACAAAACAAAAAAAACATTTCACATTTCTACTCATTTAAAAAGCAGTAACAAAATGAAAGTATATGATAATTTAATAGTAGCTCAGTGCAAACTTCTGAGTCTTGTCTGTTTATCATTTTATATCCAAAAAATTGTCAGGACACATACTGAATGTTCTTAGAACATATGGATGGAGTAAACTAAATCAGAGCAATGAATATCTGAGAGGTTCCTTTAACTGTAATATTGATTTTTTTTGTGGTATACAAGTTACTGGTACTCATTCAGATGATCAATCTTATGTAACTCAATGTTGACTCCTTTGCCTTTTTGTACTGATTCCTGAGAACTGTTTTGCTGATGCTTCATTTTCATTTGTGTTAAGCTCAATCCTCTGAAAGATAGGGAAAATGCATAAATTATAATAAATATAAATTAACAAACAAAGCAAAGACTGGTTCAATGTTGTGCGCAACTTACTGCAGATGGTGGCCGAATCCTTTTTTTTATCTTTTGTAAAAACAAGACCTCATCTTCATCACCATTGTTATCTGTGGGCAGCTCACATTTCACAGAAGGGTTTATAGTGGCCAAAAGGGCTGGTAAAGTAAAGCACGACAAGAAACGAGCCTTCAAAAGCTGGTACGCCGGATTTGAGGCAAACCTTTCGGCAATCATTTTGCGGATAGTAGCTACTTGAGCTTCTTCCTCTCTATAGTTTTGATACTCAACTGGCAGGATATTCACTGCAGCTGCAAGCAGAGCTTGTTTAACTTTAAGCAAAGAAGTCAGTGTTTTGATGCTGGCGGCTGATGGTGGAAGGTAAGGCAAAGACATCTCTAAATGAGGTAGTGGAATGCCACCTGTTCCATTCATCCAGTCATCTACTTCAGATGACTGCTCAGGGAATATCAAGTGAGGATTAAAGCTAACAACATCAGAGGAAATATCAGGAAGAGGGAGCAATGGTTCACTTAATGTTCTGATTTGAGGTATTTCTGATTGAGCTACTGTCCGAGTTTGTGGAGCCGCAATCTGAAGTGATGGAGCCACAATCTGAACTGATGGGGCAGCAATCCGAGTTGATGGAGCCACAATCTGAACTGATGGGGCAGCAATCCGAGTTGATGGAGCCACAATCTGAACTGATGGGGCTGCAATCCGAGTTGATGGAGCCAAAATCTGAGGTGATGGAGCCACAATCTGAATTGATGGAGCAATAATACGAGGTGGTGGAGCCACAATCTGAGGTGATGGAGCCGCAGTCTGAACTGATGGGGCTGCAATCCGAGTTGATGGAGGTGTCTGAGGTGGTGGAGCCACGACCCGAACTGATGGAGCCATAATTCGAGGTGGTGGAGCCACAATCTGAAGTGATGGAGCAACAATCTGAGGTGATGGAGCCCCAACCCGAGCTGATGGAGCCCCAACCCGAGCTGATGGGGCTATAATGTGAGGTGATGGAGCCACAATCTGAGGTGATTGAGACATAATACGAGGTGAAGGAGGTGATGGAGCCATAATCCGAGGTGGTGGAGCCACAATCTGCAGTGATGGAGCCATAATCTGAGGTGATGTACCCACAATCTGAACTAATGGAGCTGCAATCCGAGTTGATGGAGCCGGAATCTGAATTGATGGGGCCACAATCTGAGGTGATGGAGGGGATGAAGCTGCAATCAGAGGTGATGAAGCCACAATCTGAGTTGATGGAGCCACAAACGGAACTAATGGAGCTACAATCTGAGGTGATGGAGCCATAGTCCGAGTTAATGGAGCCACAATCTGTTGTGATGGAGCCCCAATATGAGCTGATGGATTCAAAATCGGAGGTGATGGAGTCATATACTGAGGTGAGGAAGCCACAATCAGAGGTGAGGAAGCCACGATCTGAGGTGAGGAAGCCACGATCTGAGGTGAGGAAGCCACGATCTGAGGTGAGGAAGCCACGATCTGAGGTGAGGAAGCCACGATCTGAGGTGAGGAAGCCACGATCTGATTAGTTCTCACAAGTATGCAGCCATTTTCAGTAACACCAGGAGATTTTGCCACTGCAACATTATTTGTTGGCTTCAATACGACTGGTGAACTAGCCAAAGATGGCACAGACAAGGGAACAGGAAGAACACCAAAAACAGCATGAGATACTCCAGAACCAGTAGATGCCGATGTTTGATACTGCCTTACAATGGATTCATCAGAAGAGGAGTCGGAGGAGTTCTTTGTCACTTCAACATGTGAACCTTCCTGGTCCACTCTGATAGGTGTTGGGGATAACATCTGAACACTATGTAGCACACTTTTGCTCTGTACAAATGTAGAAGTAGGTGAAAGAGGTGTCTGGATGCCATTGGGGGTAATGTTCACAGAAGGGGAAGTCTTTGGGGTATCTCTGGAGGCATTCGAGACTGAAGAATGTATAAGGGTAGGACTAACAGAGGAAGCAGCAACAACCAGTGCAGATGATGCTGGGTTTAGATTAGTTGAGATGCATGGACTAATACTGTTATTCACGGGGTAACTATTTGGCACAGTTAGTGTCTGGTTGCTTGGGATATTAGCAGAAAAAGGACCAGTTACTTGTACCAATTTGGTGGGGGTAAGAATCCAGTTTACTGGCTGCGTCTGCAATATAAAAGTTGCAAAAACAACATTCTGTTTGCCTTGATTTAGTTTCGGTGGCTCTTTTTTACTACCTTTAGCTTTAGCTTCTTCCATCAGGGCTTGGACTTTCTCAGTAGGTTTGCGGCTGCGTTTTGCAGATATGTTGCTGTTTGAGTCCTCTGTACTTGCTGATTTGGGGGTTGAGGCCATGACAGTTTGTGCAGGTGCTGTTGGCTGTATTAGCTGTAGAGGAATCTGTGATAAAACTTGTGGTGTTGACTTGATTAGTAAAGGCTGCACTGCCCTCTGGTTGTTTGGCTGTGTAATGAAAAGAGTTTGGGGTTGAACCAATGTAGGGGTTGTCTTCTGCCTGGCTGGCATTTGGAGAGGGTTGAGAAGAACCGACTGCAGGGGAGGTGGGTGTTGAGGAGGTTCTGCAGGTTTCTTGTGCAAAGCTTTCGGTTTTGCATCCTTAAGAATCGCTGACACTTTTTGAGGTGGAGCCAAATAACCATAGGAAGGAAACATTGACATTAAACATGTTACTGCAGAAAGAACTGGAGCTATTTTTATAGGTGCATTATTTGCTAGCTATATATATATATATATATATATATATATATATATATATATATATATATATATATATATATATAAAAGAAAAAATGAATAAATATCAACTGACATACCTGTTCGTGGTTTAGATTGAGCAATTGGCTTCTGAAAAAAGACAAGACAAGAGAAAACTACAAACAATACTGAGGGAACACTCTTCGAGATAATTTCTTTTAAAAATAGTGCATATTCATACGCACATCAGCAACAAAGTATGACAACTAGGCTAATAAACTTAAGACGCTGGATTGATAAATACCTTAATGTTGATGATTTGCTGAATTTCAATGACATTTCTGCAACCCTTGATGTCTATTTGAAAAGCCTGTGTTAAGAAAATAAAAACCACTGCTGTCTGTGTTTTTAAACTTCATAATAATCCAGTTAATTGTTGACAACGTAATTAGGCTTACTTTGAGGAAAAATGAAAACACTGATGTTTTTGGAAGAGCGATGTCTTCTGCTTTCATTCCAACAATATCACCTGTAAAATGTTTACTGATGAATTACTGACAAAAAACCTTGAATTATTTACTCATAAGGTCCATGTTGAATCTGCACACTACAGTACTATGAACTAAATCACACTTATTGCTTAAAGTCAATGCAAATTATAGTTACAACCACTGATCTTTAATAGAAAACTGCTTCTACAGGGTTTCTGCAGGCTTTATTAAGGTCAATTTAAGATTTTTTAAGACCTAGTAAAGAAATGATAAGGATTAAAGTGAACACAATTCATCTCTCTTACACAATATGTAAAACAATGTCATTCTTAAAATAAGTTCTCTAAATATAAATATCTAGGGAACTCACAATGGGCCAGTTGCATAAATGATTTAGACTGGTAGAAGTTAGTCAACTAATTTTTTCTTTAAGACTATTCATCATTTTTAAAATGCAGTTACATAAAAGCATAGATTATTCTAAGTTCATTTAAAAAATAAAACTGATTACTTATTGGCTAACTGCTAGTTGGTCAAACTCGTACTTAAGACATTGTCTTAACATAAAGGCTAAGTTTATGCAACTGGCCCAATGTGTTGTATTAACAGAACGTCAAAATACAGCTTCCAACCGATCTCCATTATTTTTCATAAATTTTACAAATATATATATATATATATATATATATATATATATATATATATATATATATATGCTGAAAGTTTGAATAACTATAAACCACTAGAACTAGTATGGAAATCCCTTTTTGTCTTGTTTTCCAGTGCAGATGTCTAAACATTCTTAAATGAAGATACATTTATTTGTTTCCAGTAAAATACATTTTTGTTTAAAACAATGAACAAAAATATGTCAGTGGGCTCAGATAAATGCAACGTCATTAAAAGGGAAATGTTCATAAATACTATTGACAGATATTTGTTCTTTTTTTTAGAAGCATAAACATAATTTTGTTAAAGTTTTCAAGACTTTTCAGTTTTAAATTGGCATCTCACATCAATATATGTTCATTTAAGGATGTTAGATATTTGAACCGGAAAACAAAAACAGGAAGATATTAATTTTGGTAATGCATGCAACATTTAATATGCTGACTATGAATTTACGACTTTCTGCTCTGATGCAAGACCTTTTTAAGGCTGCAAATTGTGGAAGGTTGATTTAAGACTTTTTAGGACCTGCAGAAACTACCCTTCCATAATGTGATACATTTTGAAGTGAAACAAGATATTTAACAGGAAGAAGAGGCGAAACTTTATTTATCAACTGTCTGTTATTTGAGGCTTCTAAAATATTGCTCAAACTCACGAAAATGTAGCTGTTTTGTCAGAAGTGAAACAAGGTTCTATACCTTCACAAAATGTGTTTTCATTCACTGGAGCAGGCAGGATCACATTACCAATCCATGGAGTGATGGCTTTGAAGAGGTCATTATTAAGGCTGGAAACGTCCTGAACCGACCTTCTTTTCTTAATATTTTTTTGACTTTTCATCTTCTCCTTTAGGTCATTTTGCAAGGACAAAGTCACACAATCAGTATAAGGTAAGTGTATTATTTATTTTAAATAATATTTTTTTTCAAATATTATTATTTTTTAATAGTAATTGTGATATTATAAAGACAACATTGCCTTAGTCTTAAGTCTGAATATGGCTATAGTTTTAAATCTTGTTAGCTTATTAAAAGGGGCAACTATTTTCTATCACATTTAAATAATAGTAATGCAATGGCCATATTTACGATGTATGCGTTTGTTAACCATACCTTCTTAACTACAGATGCTCCCTTCCACTGCAGGAAATGTTTAATATCACTCATAGACAGCTTGAGCATTGCCTTCTCATCTTCAGTCTGCATGCATGAAATGAAATGCACTTTTATACAGAAGCACTGCAGAACATATAAATAAAAACTGATCTGACCTTAAAAGAGAAAGGAAACAGAAATCCTCTTACCTGACTCTGCAAGACAGTAGGTTGCAAACCTACATAAGACCGTTCCACGTTTCCAAAGTGGTTCAGGATGGTATTACGCACTAAACAGACCATGACTTTTGCACACTTGCTGTTCTTTGATCGAATGCGGCCTGAGCCAGATTCTAGAGTGGATTTCTCTAGCTCCTCCTCATCGGAGGGAGGATGCACCCAAACAGTCCTGAGAGTTTCTAGAGAACGAACCCCGGTGATTGCATTTACAGGTATCCATTCCTTCATATCTGGCTGTATGTAGTCCTTTTGTGGTATTTCCCGAACTTTGACCAAGGGAGCATCTGATTCAACATCGCTGTCCATATACTTTACCTGTTTTTCATCCTCACTGGAGGAGAGCATCTCCTTTTTAATAGTTTTCAATGCTTTTTGTCTTTTTCTTTTTCGTGGCACTGTTGTTGGCCTCCTTTGTCTTTTTATGCCTTTACTCCGAAGCTCTTTACTCTTCCTCTGAAAACAGAAGCAACAACCAAAAGTGTATACTTCTGATATTTCATCTTCTTTAAGGATGCAAGACATACTGAAGAATGAACTTACAGCTTGTGTTAGTAATTTCCACTTGCTTAGGCACTGGCAGTCAATCCGGTTTGGGATCTCTGAAGCAATCTTAGTCCATTTGCCTGGAAAACAATGATCAGATGTGCCCAAATGTTTTAAAACGAAGGGTAGGGGTGCACAATTAATCAAATTTCTCATCGCGATTATAATTATGTGATGATTCAAAGCGGCAATTAAAAGTCCACTTATGTTATTCTGCAAGCTTAAGATACTTTTTTTCTTTCTACATGTTATCTTAAGGGTTTTCCCCATTATTTTAAGTTTAGTTTTAGTATAACATTATAATACCATTTATATTTGTACTGTTTTATAATTTAAAGAAGAAACCAATCCGATGTATAGTTGACATTTGAGGCCTAATACTATAGAAAAGCACTAAAAGTTTTTCTGTTATTGTTTTCAGCTTGTTTATTTTCATATAAAAATATGGCATGGAGTTGCATCAAACAATGGTATAAACATCATTCAATGTAAATTGTGATAATTATGATTAATAATTGCAATTAAATTTTTTAAGGAATAATTGACAATTATGATTTTTGTCATAATTGTGCAGCCCTAACGAAGGGCCAAAAATCTAACTTGACTGAGGCTCATGTTACCCCCAAAATATTTAAACAAAAATGTAAATAATTGAATTTATAAAATGTGTGTGTGTGTGTGTGCGTATATATATATATATGTATGAATTACACATGAAGATGTTTCAATGGTATTTAATTTATTTATTTATTGTCTTGAGGTGTCAAATGTCACTTCACAGTATTTTCACTAACCATGAAACTATGAGTTGAGAGCAAAAGTAAAATAAAATTAAAATCTGTTAGTTTAAAAAATTAGTTTAAAAGACACTTTGCATGTATCATTTCAAAAAGTTGGAACAATTCTACACCTTTTGTTAGATTTGCTCCAAATAGGGTAAAAAAAATGTTTTGATGAATCATCTCCTATATGAAGTAACATCATGAGCTGGCCTTGATGTAATGGTCATTAGGAATTTAAATACACTACTATTTAAAAGTTTAGGGTTGCTAAGATATTTTTTCATGTTTTTAAAGTCTCATGCTCACCAAGGCTGTACATATTCGATCAAAAATACAGTAGAACAGAAGTTTAATAAAATATTTTTTACAATTTAAAATAAGCTTTTAATACAAATTTAAAATGCACTCCTGTGATGGCAAAACTGAATTTTCAGAAGCCATTACACCAGTTCTCAGTGTCACATGATCCTTCTAAGTTAACAGTACTGATAACTGATATTGTTTCTGCCTATTTAAAGGCTTATTAAAGCTAATTTATTGAGGTAGTGATGGTTAATCCCGAAGATTTAACCTTTTAAGAGGGATATCACTTACCAACACCATATTTCGCAACCTTTTCTTTTAGTAGCTCCACCTCCTCTTCGCTCCAAGGACCCTTTTTCACATTCTCCTGAAGACAATCCAAATACCTGAGATGCAAAAATATTCATATACATATCAAGCACTAGTCAATCCAGCCAGATAAATTGTATTTTGAAACATTAATTGAAATGTGTCATACTGTACCTGTCACGACAAGCACCGTCGGTCCGGCCTGGGACTTCCAATCTGATTTTCCCCCATTCTTTGGTGCCATATTTTGCAACAGCATTCCGCAACAACTAATATAAGAACGATTAGTCAAATTAGTGAACATAGGCATGAGTGACTGCAACAGAATTTAAAACATTGTGTCTTCATTGACGGAATATGGAATTTTACAAAAACAATGCATTAAATCAGTTTATCATTTATTGAAAGAGAGTGGAATATCCACAATTAATTATGTTCCATACCTGGTCCTCCTCTTTGGACCAGGGGCCTTTCTTTATAGAGGGATCCAAAACAGATGTCCAGCGATATGCCAGCTGTGATCCATCACGGCCTTCCATGAAGAATGACACTACGGAGATAATAAATAATACAGATATTTAGCCCATATGATTTTCCAAAACACAATTAAAGAAAAAAAAAAAAGGAAATCTATAAATTAAACCTGTTACAAAGGACATATTCTTACATTTAAAACAAATAGTTAAAAACGATTTTTGAAAAGTGCAGATGGATGCAGGAATTTTTTTCTATCTATATAAGAATTAAATCTATATTATATATATATATATATATATATATATATCTCAACTACTTTTAGAAACAAACAAACAAAGTTTTAGAAACAAATACGCGACATTCAGTACAAGCGCTCAAGAAGATACAACAGTCTCACTCTGTATGTAAGGAATGAAGTTGCCAATTTTCATTTTTTCAACCAGTTTTCTGAGGATCTCATCTTCCTCTTTTGTCCACTCTTTCTTTCTGAAGGCCTTTGAAATGTAGCGCTGGTAAGTCTGGAAGCACATGAAAGCCGTTCTGTTTGTCTGGAGAAAAAAAGACACACACATATAATATAAATGGATATTTACACGTCAAAGGCATTATATGGTGAATGTTGCATTGTTAAAAACCTTATTAAATAGCATGTTAACATTAGCTGCTGTTTTGAATGTGCATGCACTTCTCTACCCTTACCCCAAGAGCCTCTGCGATTTTGTCCCAATGGCAGCAATTGTACTCTTCCACAATTCTTTTCAGTTTATCAATCTCATCCTGTTTCCATACGGACTTGTTAATGGAGGGGTGCAAATAGTTCTGCCAAAACCTTTTCAAATCCTCAGCCTCTCGCAAACCTTCAAACTATCAAATGAAAGCACATTCTTTCAATCTTTTGAAATGGAAAACTGATGTTAGAAGACAGAACAAGATTTATTTGCATGCACCTCAATAACTTACGTCAATATTTGATATTTTCTCCCAGTCATGGTCATCATGGCGATTACCCAGCAGCTGATCGTCTCTCAGGGTACTAAGACGATATTGCAAAGTTTGATTACACTTTTTTTTTTGTGCACACAACAACTATTAAAACATTTGGAGGTCTTTTTTTTCAAAATAAGTCGTTTAAGCTCACCAAGGCTTCTTATTCAGTATTTGATCAAAATACAGTAAAACAGCAATATTGAGAAATATTAGTACCATTTAAAACACATTTTAAAATCCAATTTATTCCAGTGATGGCAAAGCTGAATTCTCAGCAACATTACTCCAGTCTTCACATGATTCTTCAAGTCATACTAATATGCTGATTTGGTCCTTAAGAAACATTTCTTATAATTATGAATGTTGAAAACAGTTGTGATGCTTTTATATGCATTTTTTTGCATCCTTTGAGGAAAGCATTATTAGAAATAGAAATCTTTTGTAACATTATAACTGCACAGACTTCTTTCAAAGAAAAAAAAAATACTTAACACTGAACTGTAGTGTATGTACAATCTTACAGGACATGTTCTCTTAGATGAGGTTCTTAAACTGCCTTTACCTTATTTCTGCAATTTCTTTCTCGATTAAATCTATTTGTTTTTTCAATTCTTCTTTTCCCTCATCATCAGCTCTAGACATCTTGGCACTCAGATAGTCCAACCTAAGAAAACAAAGACCATTGGAGCTTTATAATGTAATGAAAACAGCCATTATCAACAAAAGCACACATATACTTCAATTTAACAGGAAAAGCAAACTTGCATTTCTAAATGCACAACTTTTTTCCAGAACTCACTTGGATAATTTGGGTTGTAGCATCCGTTTCATTGTGTCTTTGGCGACTGTGTCGGTCAACAAAGTTTTCTGCCAACCGTCCCCTGAAAGAATTAACCAGGGTTTTATTTTTATTAAAAAATCAGTTAGATACAAGTAATATCAAGCACGCATGCTGCCATAAAACATACATCTTTTTATTTTCAGGTCATCAATGTGTCTGGTACCATGACTCATTCTCGCTTTAGTTTCTTCATTGGCTGGAGGGCCCTAGAAGCAAACAAAAGAATTAATATATTGTCACAGGAAATAAATAAAATAAAAATGACTTCCAGTATTAGTTTCATCACATACCAGACCAGTGAGTTTGTCTTTGAAGTAAGGCTTCATAAAGTATCCAAGAAATTGTTTCTGAGGGGGAATTCCTGGTACGGAGGAGCTAGAAGTGCTTGGGCCGGAGACCTGGGCCTCAATCTCTTTCTGTGGAGATACAGTTGGCTTTAAAATGGTTCGACTGTAATTAAACCCATGCAATCGAGTGGCATGAAGACTCTGTTTTAATGAACTGCAGCCTTGATGTTTGTTGTTCACCTGCTGCTGTTGATTGTCATTGAGGAGTTTTTCCAGCCCAGCTAGTTTCTCTTTCAACACCTCCTGATAGACTAAATTCATCTGCAGGCAACTCTCCAAATTTTGAGGAAGATCCAACTCATCATCCTCACTGTCTTCGTCACTCTAATGAGAGCAGAACATTATTAACATTATAAGTATTATAAGCATTTAAATCAAAAATGAGAAAATACAAAAAAATTGTGCCAGCAAAGTGGAAACTCACAGAATCAGCGTCATGCTCACTCTCTGTTTTAGAAAAAATATAAACAAATTATTTGTATAGCTGAAACAGAAGACCCAATAATGAAATTCAATAATCACTATGAATACTAAGATATTATTTACCATCCAATACATCGGCCAGTACTGCATTAGCACCAAGTGTATTCTCTAACTCTTCAATCTCCCTCTGTATCCGCAGACGCTCTGCCTCTAAGTCATCACGCTCCTATAGTCAATTGCAAACAATTACAAAACTTAAAAGAAAAGTATTACAAGAAAAATATTACATTTAATTACTATAGTGTTTCATAGTAACCATGTGGTTTTCTAAATTCTTACCACTCCTTCAACTTCAGGTCCACTGTCTTCAGATTCATCACCTGTCAAGGAAACATTACTGAATTATGACATTAATATACAACACAGAGCACAGGCCAAATACAAGGTAGATCACTTCTGATTCATTCAGACATTTTGTGAACAAATTTGATTTAAAAGTGATTTAAAAATTTAAAAATTTGACTTACCATCACTGCTGCTGTCAGATGACAGAAGGTCTATGATGCTGCTGTCTGCACCCAGAGTACTCTCAAGAGCCAAAATCTCCCTCTGGATTTTATCTCTCTTCGCAAGCAACTCATCTGATTCCATGATAGACGAGGTGAGACCTGAAAACCCAACTTTTTACAGGTTACTGGGTTACAACATTGTACAGTTTGCCAATAAATCTTACTTATTTACAGTGGTGTAAAGCGCATGGATATTATTCTGGGTATTTTCACAGAATTTCACAGGTCTAAAGAAATTCCTGTAATTACAAAACAAAGTCTATTTTATTCTGATCTGTCAAAACAGCCCATGAAACCACTATAATTTGATAATTTTCCTTTTAAAAAGATGTCTCATCTACACCAGAGAAATCATTGAATTTACACCCGAATTTAAAATGTTAAAAAAATATATTAAATATTAAAAGTGTTTCTTAAACACATAGAAAAATGTTTGTTTACAAAATCTCTATTTAAGTTCAAATACAGTACTCATTTATTCATATAAATGTAGAATAGATTTCTATGAATTTATTTATTTTGTTTTGTTACATTTTAGACGGTGAGTAATTTTTCTTCTGATTCAGTACCTACTTTCTATTTACTTGTTTCACATCTACTCAAATGTAATGATGTAATAATAAACAATAAATCTTTAAACATATCTAGAAACCTTCTATATTCAATATAAAATGTAATTCTAAACTCTCTTCTAGGTCACGAAGTAGAAAATACAGTAACATTACATGAGTGTTTTGGCTACCAAATCTCTAGTTTGTCTGAGCCGTGCAGACATGTACTTACATGAGCTTTCCTTTAATGCATCATGCTGCTATTGGCTTCAGTATTGCAGCTCTTCTATCACACCAACACAACAGAAACAGCGGCTGGATCTTGCAGCATCACTCACAATGTCTCACTCAAATCTTCCTCTGCAGCAGCATGTTTACAAAGAGTGCACTTGGGGCCTTTGCAAACTAGATTTACACTTGTTACACAATAAATCAAAGTCGTTGCTTTGGATGACTGGTTGCAAATAGCGCAAATATTTATGTAAATCTTACTTAAAACTATCACTTACCCCTAGTAAAACTACTCGACGTTCACATAACGCGTTGTGTACAAAGGTACAAACATGAAGCGCGCGTCAATAGTGCGTCATCCTCAGGAACACTTCATAATAAAAGTCCCATCGCCTCTCAGCTATCAAACTAGGAAAATGTTTTACTGTTCATTAATAAACCTTAAATTTATACTAACTGCTTTAATATTTAGCATATATATTGTATATTGTTCCAAAAGTAGATATAAACAAGCCATATAATAAAACGGTTTCATAATTTTGCATCTATTAAACGTTAACGCAATAATTTAAAGATACTAATTGTTGGATTCTCAAAGAATAACAGGACCACGTGACTGCAATAACGTTCTTTATTAAATCAATAAAGAGCATTACGAATATAAAGCACACAATCTGATTAGTAAAGTATGCTGATTAGTAAAGTATTTTTAAATAAACAAATACTTAAAATGTTGTAATTTAAAACAGCAGAAATATAAAATATTACGTTAAGTTATATATCAAAATACTATCAAGAAACCAAATCTGGTTAATAATCTGCAATATAATTTTAAGAAGTGACTTGATTCAATGTTTAATAAAAGTGCAAAACATTTTTTTGATATATTTTTTACTACTACAATATAGATCTTTGATTTTGATGAGAATCCAAGGCACTATTTGGTACACTTTTTTTTATTTGGTTCCTGCCAGAGCTTAGTCTGTTCATCATTTGGCCCATCACACTTCATTTTGTTATTTTCTATAAACGATACATGATGTTAAAAGAAGTGGATGAACAAAATAAAAAATGATGTACCAAGCAAAAGCAGTGAGTCTATAGTGTACAGAACATGAAGTGAAAAAGTCAATCATGAATCTCGGTGATCCTGTCAATAGATGTCAATAACTGGGAAACATAACACAGTGTCTCTCTTCCTGACAGCAATTGCCTGTAAAAATACAAAACACATTCAGTGTAATGACATATTAAATACTTTATTTACATTTCCGATCATTAGAAAAACAGAATAGAATGTCATTGTTAATCATACTTGATAGAAGTCTCTGCATCTTGAGCTGCTTTGTTAAGGTACTCCGAGGCCACTTGTGCATTGTGTCTCATTGTAGTTAAGGCTGTAGCTTCTCCAGATCTTAGCCTCTCATTTTCACTTTTATATCCTTCAAGCTGGCCCTGGGATGAAAACATTGCAAATAATTGCAATAATGGAGTTTTAATCTGAACAATAAGGATGTGAAAAACATATAATACAGTAGTATAAAATGTAATCCAGCTATATATATATATATATATATATATATATATATATATATACACATATACACATAGTATGCTTTTTTTCAGTGTGCTTGTGCGTAGGAAAAGAAGTCAAACCTGGAGTTGTTGTACCTCTTGTTTCAATTTTGAAATACTATTTTCAGCTTTGACTGCTCGCTTCTGTATTGGATAAATCAGAATTTTTTAAAGCATTTTTATGATTAGGATTTGCACTAAACCCTTTATTTAAAAAAAACTGTCATATGAAAGATAACACAGTGATAAATACCGTCATTAACTGAAGGTTTTGTTCTACTGACTGCACCATTGTCTCCAAAGCCTTAGCCTCTCTCTCCTCTTGCAACTTCTTGCTGTGCAACTCACCTGTCAGTTGTTTGATCCTATTATAATTAGACAGTTAAACAATGAGAACCATCTAGAAACTTAAAAAAAAAGCACAGCAGCAATTCAACTAAATTCCAGTCCATTAAATGAATGGTTCACTCAAAAATACAAATTTGCTGAACACTTACCCTAAGGCCATACACAATATATAGATGAGTTTGTTTCTTTATGGACTGGAGTTGTGTTTATTGTTGTGGGGTTTTTTTTAACATCTGTTTTGACTCTCAGTCTGATGGCACCCATTCACTTGCAGAGGATCCGTAGGGGAGCGAGTGATGTAATGCTAAATTTCTTCAAAACCATTCCGATGAAGAAACAAACTCATCTATATATTGGATGACCCGAGAGCGAGTGAATTTTCACTTGTGGGTAAGCTAATCTTTAATTACCTGTGTCATGTAGAAGCCTACCTTTTGGAGTCACATTCTGACCTTCTAAGGAGTTCTTTGACTTGCTTTCTGAGTAGAGAATTCTCTTCTCTAAGCTAAAACACATAAAACACACCTTTAAAAACCTTAATTTTTGAAAAGCAGCATTGCACCAACTATAATACAACAATTGGCTCATATATATGCAAAACCTGACAGCATTTACAATTTACAAAACATACCTGTTGGGGATTCTTTGTTCCATTTTCAGCATTACTCCTCTTTGGATGGAAGGAAATGTCAATCACTGAAGTCTCTTCATCACCCTCATAGCTTCCTGTGCTTCTTCTAGCTAAGTGGTTATTTGGCAGGAAGTCAGAATCCCTCAGTTCCCATTCAGTTACATTTGCTTCCCTCTCATCACTGCACAGAGATGACTGCTCAGAGTAAGCACCGAGGTCTAAAGTACCACATAGTTCGAAGTCATGAGAACCATCAAGGGCTGATGGCTGGTAGCTTTCAATCCATGTTTCCTCAGATTCGTTTTCAGAAAGCTGACAGAGTGCAGACGGATCTGAGAAGAACGGCCCCTTCGTGGCAAAATCTATGGAGTTGTTATAGTCCTGTTCGACATGGAATGCTCCACCACACACCTTCGGAAAATCAAACATATATGAAATATTACATACACATACATATATATATATATACACATATACATACATACATGTATGTATGTTATATGTACAGGTCCTTCTCAAAAAATTTGCATATTGTGATAAAGTTCATTATTTTCCATAATGTAATGATAAAAATTAAACTTTCATATATTTTAGATTCATTGCACACCAACTGAAATATTTCAGGTCTTTTATTGTTTTAATACTGATGATTTTGGCATACAGCTCATGAAAACCCCAAATTCCTATCTCAAAAAATTAGCATATCATGAAAAGGTTCTCTAAACGAGCTGTTAACCTAATCATCTGAATCAACTAATTAACTCTAAACACCTGCAAAAGATTCCTGAGGCTTTTAAAAACTCCCAGCCTGGTTCATTACTCAAAACCGCAATCATGGGTAAGACTGCTGACCAGAAGGCCATCATTGACACCCTCAAGCGAGAGGGTAAGACACAGAAAGAAATTTCTGAACGAATAGGCTGTTCCCAGGGTGTTGTATCAAGGCACCTCAGTGGGAAGTCTGTGGGAAGGAAAAAGTGTGGCAAAAAATGCTGCACAACGAGAAGAGGTGACCGGACCCTGAGGAAGATTATGGAGAAGGACCGATTCCAGACCTTTGGGGGACCTGCGGAAGCAGTGGACTGAGTCTGGAGTAGAAACATCCAGAGCCACCGTGCACAGGCGTGTGCAGGAAATGGGTTACAGGTGCCGCATTCCCCAGATCAAGCCACTTTTGAACCAGAAACAGCGGCAGAAGCGCCTGACCTGGGCTACAGAGAAGCAGCACTGGACTTTTGGACAAATTTTGCATGTCATTCGGAAATCAAGGTGCCAGAGTCTGGAGGAAGACTGGGGAGAAGGAAATGCCAAAATGCCTGAAGTCCAGTGTCAAGTACCCACAGTCAGTGATGGTCTGGGGTGCCATGTCAGCTGCTGGTGTTGGTCCACTGTGTTTTATCAAGGGCAGGGTCAATGCAGCTAGCTATCAGGAGATTTTGGAGCACTTCATGCTTCCATCTGCTGAAAAGCTTTATGGAGATGAAGATTTCATTTTTTCAGCACGACCTGGCACCTGCTCACAGTGCCAAAACCACTGGTAAATGGTTTACTGACCATGGTATTACTGTGCTCAATTGGCCTGCCAACTCTCCTGACCTGAACCCCATAGAGAATCTGTGGGATATTGTGAAGAGAAAGTTGAGAGACGCAAGACCCAACACTCTGGATGAGCTTAAGGCCGCTATCGAAGCATCCTGGGCCTCCATAACACCTCAGCAGTGCCACAGGCTGATTGCCTCCATGCCACGCCGCATTGAAGCAGTCATTTCTGCAAAAGGATTCCCGACCAAGTATCGAGTGCATAACTGAACATAATTATTTGAAGGTTGACTTTTTTTGTATTAAAAACACTTTTCTTTTATTGGTCGGATGAAATATGCTAATTTTCTGAGACAGGCATTTTGGGTTTTCATGAGCTGTATGCCAAAATCATCAGTATTAAAACAATAAAAGACCTGAAATATTTCAGTTGGTGTGCAATGAATCTAAAATATATGAAAGTTTAATTTTTATCATTACATTATGGAAAATAATGAACTTTATCACAATATGCTAATTTTTTGAGAAGGACCTGTGTATATATATATATACACATATATATATATACACACACACATATATACACACATATATATATACACACACATACATTGTGTGTGTGTGTGTGTGTGTGTGAAAACAAGACAAGAACCTACCAACAATGAAATTCTGCATAAACTTACTTTTATTTACTAACAAGTTTTACGTTAATATATGTTAATGCACAAATGTCAACCCTACTTTAATGTCTTTAAAGGGACATTAAAGTAGAGACATCAGTCAAAAGCCATGTAATCTACTAAACTTTAAAATATTTGTCATGTTGTTTCTCACCTCTGTGGCCTCTGTAGGACAGGGGCTGTGGTTTTTGTTTCTGACAAACTGCTTGAAAGAAAATGGATTCAGCTCATCCTGCTTTGGCTCATCTGAAAGCAGATTTGCACAGGACATTATAAATGAAGATTTCAAGCCCAGAATGTTTTATATAAAAACCTAGAACGCATATTCAAGGCAGACATGATGATGCAGTATAGAAAGAGCATAAGACAAGTAGGTTGACACATACCATCTTCAATGATGAGCTTTTTCGTCCTGTGTTTCGACATGATAACTTCCAGATTCAGCTTGAACAGAGACGTGGACTATCCTGCACTCTGTTATTGCTAAATACCTGAGCTCAACTGTACACGGTGTTTAAGAGAGAAAAAGAGATAAATACTGCAGAAAGTAAACTCTATTCTCAGTAAATTTTTCGATTAATTATGGATAATATCACATATTATGCCATAAACCATAATTCATTACTGTAACTGTTATCTAACAAATAGTATGCTACTAATCTCCCAAATGGCTCTCCTTCTTCTTGTTTAATGGCGAATAGCTTCTGAGGAGCATTATCGCCACCTACAGAGTCTGAAATTTGAGAGGGGGAAGAAAAACAATGTTGGTGGCTGTTTCATGTTCTCTCTAGTCTACGGCGCACACAGTGAGATCACAGTCAGATTATATGCTCATTTAGCGCTGCGTGATCAGCTCCCCTCACTCACAACTAGCTCCTCAGAATACTCCCATCCACACACAGTATAATCATAGACAGTAAATAGTATAATCTAGTTCCTAAACCTGAGTCAGTAGTGTCTCTCCTTCTGTATGGCACAGAGCAGTTTTACTACGGGGAACATGTACAATATCGCCACCTATTGATGTGGAATATAAAAGTTTATAGCTCGGAGTGATGGTTGATGTCTAGTTATGGGAAATGCTGACTTTTGCATATTAATTGCTATATATATATATATATATATATATATATATATATATATATATATATAAATTTAGATTATTCTGACATAATAAAACATTCCTGGTGTTTTCCAGATTTTTAAACCAGCAGGTTGTGAGATATAATATTATTTAAATAATAAGTAATAACGAAATCTTAATAATCTTGTGTGTACCTTTTGCATTTTAATAAGTAAGAATTAACAAGAATGACAAAAACACAATTCTCTTATGAAGCATTAAAAACTGACTTGCACCTGACTCAGGATAATAATTATTTTGCCAAAATGCAAATAATATTGGTTAACTTTTTAATAAAATTTCACTTGTGTAAGTGGGATATACTGTATATAAATATATACATAGGTTATTTTAAAACGTGTATGATATTTTTTTACGTTTACACTATTACTGTGTATTTTCTGTCTTTCTTTTTTTCTGTCCTATTCACTGATCTATAATAGAGAACATATATAGATCAATTTAATAGTTGTCTGTGTTTGTCAAATTTCAGAAACAGAATTTTCGTTATTTCGTTTATTTATTTTCTCAAAGTACAGATGAAAGCATCCCGTAGTTTTCAATGTCAGCGCGATGTTCCTTAAGCTTTAGGGATTGCCGCTCCCATCCGAGGCTGTTTTGAGAGTCTGCAGCACGAAGCGTCTGCGTGTTTGCCTACTTCCACCAATCACAGCCCGCGACAGCACGCACGCGCACTGCTGCGCTCCACCGACTGCTGTCGTTCAGGTGTCAACGGAGCGAGCGTCTCCGTTACAGCTGCGAGTGAGCAAACCTCTCTGTCCCAGCGAAAATATATCAGTCCTACGGAGTGGGCGGGAAGGACAGATTGGACGACTTAAAAATGTCCGAATGAGACCGTGAGGCCGTGTCTGTTGCCAGGGCAGGTTTAAGCGGAGAAGAGGGCGGCTTTCCGGGCTGTAGACAGCGGGCTCGCGGAGCGTCTTCAGCGGGGAGCGCTGCGGTCCTGCCGCCGCTGCTACTGCTGCTGCTGCTACAATGTTCGTTCAGGAGGAGAAGATCTTTGCTGGCAAAGTCCTGAAGGTTCACATCTGTACCATGGAGGGCACCGAGTGGCTGGAGGAAGTCACGGAAGATACCACTATAGAGAAACTAAAGGAGAAATGCTTAAAGCATGTAGGTCTGCCATCGGTTAGCTGGCACTGTTAGCCAACCCAGACAGGACAGGCCCTCTGGATTCTCAGAGTCATTGCCTAGTATTTTTAGTAACTAGCAGACGAGTCGACGGTGCTATTTATAATTCATCAAGCTGGTCCTTCACCTCCGTCTCAGCGGCTGTACTGTATCTACTAGTGCCACACTGCTTGCTTGGTTTACAGTGTAGAGCTGACATTAACTTGTGCACAGCCTCTTTTTGCTCACAATATATCTGACAAGTACTCAGATCTGTGCAGCTCAAGGCACCTTGACAGCCACTCATAGGTTCTGTGAGGATGTGATTTGCACATTTCATGTCTTCAGGGTTGTGAATGTGTTGGTAATCATTTTAGCAGGTGGCATCGCCACAGACTGTAAGTCAAGCCGTGTCCCAGCTACAGTGTGCATTGTGTACCATGGTATCACCCTGTGGATAATGTCACAATTATACCAAGTTTTCTGGAGATTTATAATGACAATACCATAGTGTTCTTTGATGTACCTTGTAGTATCATGTAAAAAGCAGGATACATTAATTATTCAGTACCAAGGTGTATATCAATATACCATGGTAACAACTGACACAAACTGTACTGTGGTACTACTAACTAGCACAGTACTAGACTTCACTGTGAGTGGGCTGAGCTCATGATTGTGATTTGTATGGGTTAAATCAAATGTAGAGTGCTGTTCAAAAGTTTGGGGTCGTAAGATAGCAGCACTTTTGCTGCTATTGAAGTGGAATTGGTTAAGGTTAGGTTTAAGAATGGGACGTGGTGTAAGGGTTTGGATGAGATTGTAAATTATTGATAGTGTTTAAAACATGTATGCAATAAGAACATTGTATCTATTGATTATATATTTCAATCTTAGTACATAATAGTTAAAGACACTTAATATAAAGTGGGTCGACTTTACTGGCATTTTTCTTCTCTTACAGTATGTCCATGGAAGTCTAGAGGATCCTAAAACTCTTACACATCACAAACTCATTCATGCTGCCACTGAGAGAATTCTCACAGAATCCAAAACTGTTGCTGAGGAAAATATTAAAGACAAAGGTATATAAACTTTCTGAAGCATCTGGTTGTTCTTTGTTGTGGCACCCCAACCCCCCCCCCCCCCCGCGCCACCTTGAGTTTTCAATTTTTTTGTGATTTTACTGGATAAGGATTAAGGATAATTACGGTATTTTAAAAAATCTCACAATTTGTATCGTATTTACTGTTTTATATTCAACACAAAAAAAAAAATTGAGTTTAAGTAAAATTTTAGTAATTTATATGACTTTGTCATATATCCATGTGTTTCTCCATAAATAATATTTTGAGGGTGTGAATTGAAATAAGACATATCTTTATTTTTAATAGTTTTAGCTGATTTAATGCTTTTTTTTGTCTTTTTTTAAAGTCACCATTAAATTAAACTGGATGATTTTTTATTCTTTCTGTGGAACATTATAAAGCATCCATTAAAAAAATGGTGTACTCTTGTAATCTTTAATCAAATACTTTTTTTTTCTTGTGTGAGAAGCTGTTTTACTTGGATATATGTCACAATAGTGAA
This sequence comes from Carassius carassius, assembly GCF_963082965.1. Taxonomy (NCBI): domain Eukaryota; kingdom Metazoa; phylum Chordata; class Actinopteri; order Cypriniformes; family Cyprinidae; genus Carassius; species Carassius carassius. The sequence continues at coordinate 21,415,305 of NC_081759.1, read as the reverse complement.
AAAAGATTATTGCAATTTTCTTTCAGGCTGATTTGAATAATTTAATTCATCTTGAGGCCACTTTGAAAGTGTTTTGCATATGTTCTTTGTATTCAAAATCAGATTCTAAAAGACACTAATCCTGATTCATTATTGTTTGTTTTCAAGACTGCTTATTATTGATAAAGAAAAGACCTCCACTGGCTCCACCAAAAATGGCCGACATATCTTCTGAAGAGAAGGTATCTGTTGACAGTTTTTTTTTTTTTTTTTTGGGAGGGGGGGTATTTTTAATTAATAATGTCTATTGCTTTGATTCTTCAAAACTGACCAGTCTTTGTGCTTGTTGACAGAAGAAGCAAGAGAACAAAGCACCAGATAAGGAGGCCATCCTCAAAGCCACAGCAAACCTGTCCACTCGTAACACTGACCGCACTGTAACTCAACACAGTATCAGAGATGTGGGTGCTTGCAGTCAGTTCAGTTAGACCTTTCTGCGTTGCAATTGTTTAGAATATATTCTTTTACGTTTTATTGTTTCCATCAGTTTCAAACAGAGCTGAGGAAGATTCTGGTCTCACTTATTGAGGTGGCTCAGAAGCTGCTGGCTTTGAATCCAGATGCTGTTGAGCTCTTCAAAAAGGCCAATGGTAAGCTAAGGATATATGAATAGAACCCTGTATACATTAAATCTATTTAAACCGTGGAGAAACATGGTTCTCATGGGACATGTCTGACTAGTTAGTGTGCAGATGTAAATATCATTTTGCTGAGTGATTATTCTTTGTATTCCTCCTCTCTGGCAGCCATGCTTGATGAGGATGAGGAGGACCGTGTGGATGAAACGGCCCTGCAGCAGCTGACTGAGATGGGCTTCCCTGAGAGTCGTGCTGTGAAGGCTCTGCGCTTAAACCAGTGAGTACTCTTTATCCTTGGGTGATAAATATGCCTGTGAATAGTGCATTTCCTGTATTTCATGAAATCTAAGAGTGCAAATAACTTGATGTAAATTTGAAGTACCATTTCAGACATTATAGGATCATATGATGTAATGTTTCTGAATACGAATAATAAAATGAGCAAACATAACATCATCGGTGTGTGCCAACTCTCAGTGGATTAAATAACTAATCACTCTTCCTGCAGCATGTCTGTGACCCAGGCTATGGAATGGCTGATTGAGCATGTGGATGACCCCATGGTTGACACTCCTCTGCCTGGACAGGACACCCCAGGGGCGGCTGCCGCTGCAGCCCCAGCCCCAGCCCCAGCCCAAGCCCCAGCTCCCTGTGCCACAGCTTCAGGAGCCCGGGCCCGTCTGTCCTCCCAGGCCAGCCTAGAGGAGGCCAAACAAGATGAACTGACAGAGATCTTCAAACGGATCAGGAGGAAAAGAGAGTTCAGGCCTAACTTACAGGTTAGTGTCATGAGAAACAGGAATAAACTCAAACGTGATGAAATATTCTGAACCACTGACGTACTATGATAATAGCCTCAGATGTTTCACCAATGCAAGATTAAAGTGCTAGATGGAATAAATGCTTTTCTTTCTTTTTCTTTTTTTACCCAAACTACATTGCACATTACAATTAGAATGAAATCAGATCCATATGTTCAGTTTGGTTAATATACCATAGAAATGACCATCAGCATAATGATCTGAGAGTAGCTGTCATTATTTAAAAAAAAGTAAATTTTTAGTTTGTATTGATGCTTGTCATGATAATGAACCATGGTTTTAATTCATGCGATGCAAAAACACAAAGTTTTATTTAAATCAGTTTTCTCATTTTTTGTATTTTATGTGATTATTATTAGCAGTATTAATATATATATATATATATATATATATATATATATATATATTTATTGTTCTTTTTACATTTTTATTTCAGTATTTTTATTTTAACTTTAGTAATTTTAATACTAAATACAACTTCAGCTTTATTTCAGTTAGTCACCAAAGCAGTGTTTCTAATTTTTGTATTCGTTTTTTTAATACAAAAACGTTTTTTTTTAATTTTAGTTAACAGTGGAAACCCTTATAGCGAAAGGTTAAAACCATTAAAACACTTAAGCAACCACATAGCAATGTCCTGGCCACCACCTACAACACATTAACATCATGGAAGTTTTTCACAGTCAAATGCCACTGTAGAATTAATTCACATTAGATAGCTTCTTCTGTCTTGCTGTGGAATCTTTTTAATGAGATGCATCATCTTGTCTGTGTGTTTGTGTGCAGGCAGTCAGTGGGCTGATGGAGATGGGCTTCGATGAGAAGGAAGTGATTGATGCCCTTCGTGTCAATAATAATCAACAGGAAGCAGCTGTATGTAAACATTCAGATTCATGAGTTATTTCAACAGTCAGCTAAGACTAAATGAGCTCAGTGATATTCAGTCAAATGTGTGGTCAAGTTTTGGTTTTGTTTAGTTAAACAACATTTATCAAGGTCACATTTTTACTCCATATCTTTGTGTATATCTGTGTATCATTCACACAGTGTGAATGGCTGCTTGGTGACAGAAAGCCCACCCCTGAGGATCTGGACAAGGGCATTGATACCAACAGTCCCCTGTTTCAGGCCATCCTGGAGAACCCAGTTGTACAGCTTGGTCTCACAAACCCCAAGACTCTTCTGGGTGAGTTTTATTTTTTCCCCCTGTATACTCAAAGGTTCTTCAAAGCATTTGCTCCAGCTTTGTCAAATCTTATTTTCTACTTTTCTGTCGAAGAATGATCGAAACATGTTATTTCAAGGTTTTCAAGTATTTATTTGATTCTAGCCATTTGGCTGAATATGGTGAGTTTTCCAGTTCCTCCAGCTAAACAGTCACCCAGACCAGTGGTTCTGCCACCATTGTGCTCGATGGCAGGATGACGTTATCTGGGTGTTGGGCTCTGTGTGGTTTGTGGTAAACACAGCACTTTGCTTTTAGGCCAGAGTGCTTAATTTTCATTTCATCAGACCACAGAAGTTACTTAGAAATCCTTTAAGGTTTTGCCACATTTCTTTTTTTTTTTTTTTAACAATATCCAGAATTATGTAGGACTTGCTCAGAAGTGGCTTCCAGTTTCTAGCCATGGTTGCAAAAAGGGCTTGATCTTGGAAGTGCTGAAAATATTTCTGAGGTCTGGACAGTTTGTCCCATTTAAACCAAAGCGCTCTTCAAGTGACTACTTTGGTCCCCTATTCAAATTTGATCTGGTTGCCCGTTTGCAAAGCTGGCTCGAACTAGAAAGTGTCTACACTGGGTAATATTTTGCCAATTGATATTTTAATATATTTTTTTATATATATTCATCATTTTTAAACCTTCATTACACCACACAACTTACTGTTTTTAGTATATTTATGATTAAATAAATGTAAACTTGGTGAGCATAAGAGACATCTTTCAAAAACAATACAAAATGTTAATTATTCCAAACATGTAATTATTGTCAGTTTGTGTTCCCTGGAAATCAAACCAATATGACCTTGGCATTGATAACACAAAGATGATCTACAGGACTTTTTGTTAACATATTTAATGTGATTTAAAACGTTTGTTTGGAGTCCAAGACCACTGTTGAATCATTCAGTGAAACAGACTAAACTGTATTTTCAAGTAGACACAGTCCAGTCCGTGTCAGTTGTTGTTGGTTGGATGTGGCTGAGACATATTTTTCTTGGCTTTGCAGCATTTGAGGACATGCTGGAGAACCCGCTGAACAGCACGCAGTGGATGAATGATCCTGAGACAGGTCCTGTCATGCTCCAGATCTCCAGAATCTTCCAGACACTCAATCGCACGTAAAACACACCTCATCTGTGAACCACAGCATAGGGAAAAAGGTCAATCATTTAGAAGAGGTGTGTGTGTGTTTGACATAATTATTGTTTTAAGTGGAGAAGTCAAAGAAGATGAATGTAAAAATACAATGATGACATTTTCACATCATGTTATACAGAGGAAAATATCTATTTATAACTACACAACACTTGTACAAATACAATGTAAGCAGTAACTTAATGAAAAATAGCTAACTCCATTATTTAGTTTTTTATGTTTTAATAAGATCTGTTTTTAATTATATTAAGCACATTACTTTATTTTATATAATTTCTCTATATAACTGTACAATTGGACATCTAAAAAAAAAAAAAAAAAGATAAAAATCACCAGAAGCAATTTTCTATGGTTTTTGTGCTCCAAGATCAAATCTCAACCAAATTATTATTATGTGTATTCAGTTGTTTTTATTATCGGTTCAAAAATGAAATCGTTTATGTATTAGATTAGAAGTTCCTTTCAAAAACATCAAATGAAGGTATGCTTGAGGGAAAGCAAAGCAAGCACCAGCAGTTTTTTGGCAACTCCTCATTTGAAGATTATTCAAGCTTTGTGGTTTGATTAACACTACAGACATTTCTGTGATGTTGTGGTGATGCAATTTGCAGCCCCTTACTGACATAGATACATGATAGAAAATGAAATCGAACCTGATCTCTTTGTTCCTCCTATCGCTTTAACTCATCTGATCTAAAGAAAGAGTGTTCTGGTGGATTCAAGTCCGTTTAGAACAAAGCTGGTATAAATGAGTTCTGGATCATTATCTTGTTTTCTCCCAGTAGCTCCTGCATCAGGGGTTTCTAAGTATTACAGTACTTTAATCCACCATCGTGATCAAGCTGCTGCCTCTGATCTCACTCGCATCACTGCACGTTTAATGTGAGTCTCACTTTACATCATTACTGGAGGCTGGACAGACTTTAGTTTGTACTAACTAAAATAAAATCACTCTTATTTTATGGATTGGTTCTACTACATTGTATGTTTGCTTAAGTTGTTTGTCTTCACTGACAATGTGCTCTAAGTGTCCTCACAGTTCTCTTATGTCAATTTTTACAGTGAACTTTCTAGTTTGCACAGGAAATTCAGATTGCATTCATAGTACACAACATTATTTTAAATGATATATGAGATGTTTATTTTGAAACTCCCTGTCTGGGATGATATGGAGGCATTTTTTGGAGTGGAGATTAGTATTATTATTATTTTTTTTTTCATTTATATGCTCTGCTTCAAATACTGTATCTGTGCTGGGATTTCTAAAATAAATGATTATTTCAGTTTTCAGTAAAATTTGAGATGAGAAATGTTATTTAATTGTTTCTGTTATGCTTTTTTTTAAACATTTTGATTTGTATCAGATAAATACATTACAAAAATGCGGTCATAACAAACAGCAATTTTAGAATCATGGATAATTATGTAAATTAGAAGATGAAATATGCTTTTTTTTTTTTTTTGGCCAAGCGTGGAGTGTTTTCATTCAATATTTGAATCGTGTTGGTGTGAAGTGTGTGCTCAGGGGTTTCTTAGCCATACAGGGCAAATATCTGCTATAGTAATGCCTACTTTATCAATACAAATAACTGTAGTTTAGTGATTGCATTATCAGAGAACTCTATGAATATATCTGTAGACTTAAATCTTTAAATGAAGACTTATTGTCCTTGTGTGATATCTATTTTGAGGCCAAAATGGCCAAAAATAACCAATCATGAAACCATCCCTAGAGAGATTGTCATTATTATACAGTTTTAGAAGACCTCACAAATTGCAATGTTCACTTCACTGAGTCACTTCAGAAGTAGGTAAAGATTGTATTGAACATGTATAGCATTTGAAATCAGATCATCTCCGTTGTCTTGAGAACAAGTTTTGGTCTTAAGAAATGTAGCTTCTTTTGTTTTGGGGGACTATAGAGTACAGGCTTCTATGCAATTCAGTTTTTTTTTGTTGTCTCGACATGAAAAAAAAAACAGGTTTCAGTATCATGATGTATTTGTGGTATTTGAGTAATTTATGTGCACTTTCATATCATATCTTATTTTTTATTTTAATCAAATTTTGGTTTCATCATGGCTAAGAAAGTGCTGTATGATTTCAGTATTTTAAAATGTTTGAGGTTTACTATGTTACTGTTTAGAAATGCTTATATGGTTAAACAGTGTCATTTTGGAATTGGAGTGCTGAATATCTTAAAATTATCATTGATCAAATGTTACAGATTTTGTTTCTTTTTTTTTCTCCCTCATTTTAAAAAAGGCTATCAGGTCACAGAAGATATGAAATATCTTGAAGCTTTGGTGCTCTTGTGTTCTCATTTTAGTTTTGTGTCCTTGCTCTGTGCTCAAGTTCAGTTTCACATAAGGCCCCTACAGTTTGAGAGTTGAAATGTAACTTTCTCAATCCACTTGTTGAAAAGCCTTTCATGACAAATAATAATAATTAAAAAAGTTTTGAAATCTCTGTTTTCTTGTGTTATTGTTATTATTCTCAACACTTGTTGATACTTTGGCATAGTTCAGAAGTATGAATACAGGCAAATGTCTTTCATTAATGTATCAGAGCGTAAAACACTTAAACCACCAAAACCACTTCCATTTACCCTGTAATATACATGTGTTTTAGGGAAACTTTTCACTTAGTTAGGCTTAATGATAGTACTTTCAGTGTTATTTCAGTATCATTTAAATATAGTGTTAATTAAATTTTTTAATTCAGTTTAATGCTTTTACTGTTTTTTTATATATATTAATATTTTTTTAATTAATTTTTTATTTATTTCTGTTTTAGTAATTTAAGTACTATGTTTTCATATTATATTTATGTGTGTGTGTGTGTGTGTGTGTGTGTATATATATATATATATATATATATATATATATATATATATATATATATATACACACATACATATATATATATATATATATATATATATATATATATATATACACACATATATATATATATACACACATACATATATATATATACACACACACACACACACACATATACACATATATATATATATATGTATATATATATATATATCCACCTCGGATATCTGTAAATCATAGACAGTAATATAGTACTGCGCATATCTAACGCCACTTTCACCCTCTGCATAACTGCATCACCGTATTGCCTGCGCACGTGTAGCGCATCTCCCACCCTCTGTATACAGCAGAGTCCGCGTGCGCGAGACACTGGATACGTCACTCACGCGCCAACAAGATACGCTGTACCAACAGAGACTATTTTTAATAATCGGATCAGAGTTTTAGCCTGTTTTCAAAAGGAAAGTAAATGTTGCAGGCAACACGATAATAATCAGTTAATTCTGTAGAATGCATACAAGTGTCAAAAATGTCAATGCATCCAAATCTTCCAAGAAGTCCAGCACTCAGACAACTATCAGCAGATTCTTTACAAGTGCAAACGATAAATCTCAACCATCTGACCCGCCCGGGATAAAACGCCAGGACGGACGCCATGAGGGCAGAGGAAAGGTAAGAGCTTTAAGTGCAGGACAGGCACAGCTTACTCTGTAAAAACTCTGCACTCCTTTCAAACTCTAGAGTCATATTAATATGCATCGCATGCACAAAGCGTTTGCTGTTTCGAAGCAACACCGACTGAAATCTAAACCTGTGCTGTTTCAGAAGAGGTTATCTAATGAAGGGATGTCCTCAGAGAAACGACCCAAACTCTCTCTCGGTGTGGAGGAGGAGGGAGATGAGAAGTGCACGGTGACCCCCAGCACCTGTAAGGACACATGCACCATGCACCATGCATGTCATTTATTTTTTTATTATTATGAAAATTATTATTATTTGTTTACTGTATATATATTTCTGGTTTAATAATGACAGTTAATGACATAATTAAATAAGAATAGCAAGCGCTCTGACAAAAACTTTCTTTAAAGTATGCTGCATGAAATCAAAATTGACTATTTATTTTGTAAGCGCACATTGCTATTTTTTGTGGTGAACAGTTCATCTGCCGATCCACAAAAAATAAATTCTTGCTTGTGTATTGATCTCTGAGCCTCTTTTGAATTTTCTTTCTCTTTTATGTGCAGTAGATAAGATGGTATGCTCGAGAGCCAGTGTCAGCCATGCCACCCTGGTGAGGCTTAAAGATTTCAGCTGCCACGGGAGCTCAGAGAGCCGAGTCTCTGATCAGGTTATAAAGATGGAAGTGGAGCCTTCAGACTATGCAAAAGCTGAGTGTTTTGCCCCGCAACAACACAGTGTAATCAATTCCTACAATGAATTGGAGGAAGAGGTCAAAGAAGAGCCTAATAAGATTAAACAGGTTTGATTCTATACAAAACTTGTATGTTTCAGAGTTGACCATTGAAAGACTGTTGTTTTTCTTAATTGCAGTTTGCATGTTTATGAAGTACTTGAATTGTCACTTAAAGGGTTGGTTGATTGCGATTTAACTTTTTTAATGTTTTTTTAACGTTAGTTAGTATGTAATGTTGCTGTCTGAGCATAAACAATATCTGCAAAGTTGCAGCTCTGAAAGTTCAATGCAAATGGAGACCAAAATGCACCAAAAGAGCCCATGTTACTCTTCTCTTTATCTCCTTGCACTGGCAACCGGTTGATGCTTGCATCATGTTCAAGACATTGATGCTTGCATATAGAACAGCCACAGGCCCAGCACCCGCCTACTTCCACTCACTATTATGAATCTACATCCCCTCCAGAAATCTGAGATCCGCTAGTGAGCGACGCCTCATGGTACCATCACAGAGAGGCTCAAAATCACTTTCCAGAACATTCTCGTTCATCATTCCTGGCTGGTGGAATGATCTTCCCACCCCTATCCGGAATGCTGAATCCCTGACAATTTTCAAGTGACAGCTGAAAACTTGAAACTACTTAGCTTCATCGTAGTAAAAAAAAAAAAAAAAACATCTTTATTTATTCCTTCTTTTTCTAGCTTGTACTTAATCGAACAATGTCTAAAACTTGGTTTTACAAGCACTTCCTGTGTCTGTTTTCCTCTTTAAGAAGAATCACTTTATGTATCCTCCATTTGTAAGTCACTTTGGATAAAAGCGTCTGCAAAATGACTAAATGTGAAAAATAATGCGTTTATTAAAAAAATGAATCATGAACATATGTTAGACTCAACCCCATAAACTTAACACAGCTGATCTCATTCTCAGTGTTGGCCAAAATGGGCATTATAGCTGCTGATGTTTTTACTTTATCTGTTTTCAGGAGTTTTCCTTTGTTCAGTTTGCTAAGAATACTGTGATCAAAAAGAGTTCAGAAGAGCCTGGTGTTCCCAACAGGAGAACCAAGACCATATACACTCCTCTAGAGGAGCAGTTCATGGAGATAAAAAAACAGCATGCAGACACTGTGCTTTGCGTTGAGTGTGGCTACAAGTACAGGTTCTTCGGTGAGGATGCAGAGGTAAGAACTAGTGCAGCAGACAGTGGTGGTAAATTATCCATTTAAAGGGTTAGTCTTGCCACAAATCAATTCATCAACCTCATGTTGTTCCAAATCCATAAGACTTTTGCTCCTGTTTGAAACATTTATAAATATTTAACCTAATATTTGTTTGACTTAAGGTACTTTATAACAAACACTTGTCTTATCCAAAAAAAAGAAAGAAAAATACTATCACTGCCTCAGCATAAAATCATTATGCATTAGATTTTGAATCTTCCTCAAAATACTTTAATTAGACTTTAAAAAAAAATATATATTTTTTTATTCTTATTCACTATTCATCAAAAAGATTTTACTGCTTTACAAAGCAAAAATGTATATATTTTTAAAGAAACCTGAAAAACTCTGTCCCCTCAATGAAAGGCTTACAAAATGTTCATAAAGAGAAAGTAAAAGTAATCCACATGAATTGAGCAGTTTAATACAAAGAAACATGATTGATTTAAATAATGAACAGATCACATAGATAGACGTACAGAAATAGAGCTCATCAAATATAGTAAACAGAAGCTCATATGAATTTTAAAATGACAATTTACATTTGAAGTAAACTATCCCTTTAATGCAATGACGTCGTCCTGTTGGCATAAATGATCATTTTAGACTATGAGAGACTTACTCATGTGCATTTTATTTCTTATTTTTTTAGATCGCTGCAAAGGAGCTCAATATCACTTGTCACCTGGACCATAACTTCATGACGGCCAGCATCCCTACTCATCGCCTATTCGTGCATGTTCGGCGACTGGTCTCTCAGGGCTATAAGGTCACTGATGTTGTGTAAATTACAATATGCTGCAAATTTGTAACACATACACCTGTATAGCTACAAGAACACAAACATTCCAAATATTAAAAATAAAAAGATTGCAATGTGAAAGATTATTATTGTGTACGCCCACTCCTGCTTCACCTCAGGGGGCTTTGGCTGTATCCTCTCTGGAGAAGCATTCAGTCTTTGCTCTTGCAGAATCTGCCTTGGATGCAAGCGAAATCGGCTTTTAAAGAGAATGGGATATGAGACTCTGATTGGTTTATTGCAGATTATGCAAAAAACACACCCATGGCTCATTAAGATATTAGCTACAACTCTTTTGGACCATGTGCCTGGCACGCTAACTGTTTTTTTTCTGTTGTTAAACTAAAAAAAGTGGATTCGGACACGCCATGCGCTTCAGACCATGCACTTAGATTGTTAAAAGGCCGTTATTGCTGTTTTGTTGGTTTTGATTGCTTCTATTGTCCTCATTTGTAAGTCACTTTGGATAAAAGAGTCTGCTATGAATGACTAAATGTAAATGTCATTCTTAGGTAGGTGTAGTCAAGCAGACTGAAACTACAGCCATCAAGGCCTCCGGTGCCAACAAGAGTTCTCTGTTCACACGGCAACTACATGCACTTTACACCAAATCCACGCTTGTGGGAGAAGGTATTGTTTGTGCTCTTACTCCGTAGATTCATTACTATTATTCTTTTGAGATTGATTTCAATTGGTTTCTCAATTTCATTACTCAGTTGGATGGGAAAGATTTTTCAAGGCATTCAGTTCTTAAAAAAAAAAAAAAAACGTAGTGAGCCCAAACTTTTGAAGGGAAGTGTATCTATTTACGAAATGACCACAATAGTACAGAGCCTGCAATGAATGATTTGAAAATGCCTTTTTCTCAGATGTGAATCCTCTGCTAAAGCTGGGAGATTTGGAGCAAGCTGAAGATGTGGTGCAGGACAGTGGCAACAACTATTTAATGTGTGTGAGCGAGAGCTTTGATAAACAGAGCAAGGAGCTCACTGTAGGGATGGTGGTAGGTCATTGTTTTAATACTGAGTGTTTTAGCTGCTTAAAGAAATCCCATATTACTATAACTTTTAATGATCACTACTTCAGGTGGTCCAGCCGAGCATTGGGGACCTGATGGTGGACTGTTTCAAAGATAACGTGTCCCATTCAGAGCTGGAATCAAGGGTACTGAAAATACAACCCGTAGAGATCCTGGTGCCTTCGGACCTTTCACAAGCGACTGAGAGGTTATTACGCAACATTGCTCTGTCCAGGTAAATATTCATTTTCTTATTGTGATGATTGTGAACTTGTTTGTGTGATGCTGCATTGTAGATGGTTTATAATAGGGCTGCAACAGCTAATTGTGTAACTGAAAATGAAAACAACCAACAACTCATTTTATTATTGATGACTTATGTCTGAATGCAGTGCACAAAAACTTCAGTCACATGATTTTACAGCAGTGAGAACCTGAAAAATATTGGAGGACACAGAGTGAGCCGTCGTGGAAAAAGTGCTACCTAACTACACAAAACATGAGAATTCTTTATTAAATGCTTCAAACATACTTGTAAGCATATCGCTTAATGAGCAGAGGCGGACTTTACATTACTTGAGTAAAACAGATACCCCTTGCTAAATTTTAATCAAGTACAAGTAAAAGTACTACAGTCAGATGTCTACTTAAGTAAAAGTACTGAAGTAGTTGTTTTTAAAAGTACTTGAGTACAAGAGTACATTTTCTAAATATTGCATTACTACTGCCACAGTGCTTACATTTATGTACAGAAACGTCCTATGTGGAGTTATGAAAATAATGAAAAAGCATCTTTTTCCATGTTGCTTTATTTAACATTTCTCACTTGCCCACAAGGCAATAGCATAATGGCAACGCTCTGACAAACCTCTTCTAGAGTTTTAATGGATTTTTGGCACCCACATTTGAACCTGACTGTGTTAAACACACCACATACACAAGAACATCAAAGCAAATGCTCAGCTTATATTAATGTGTAATATCAGAAAAGAAAATTCAGCTAACAATTGTGTGTACTGTACATATGAGGTTCTCTGTTTTTTTCATCAATCAAATCAATAAACCTAAATCAGCAAAGAAGGCAATATAGCAATGTTCTGACAACACTTCTGAACCTGACCGTGTTATACATGCAGTATAGAGCAAAGAAGAAAAAATAATAATGATTAGAGAAAATCAGCTAATCAGCTGTGTTTAGGTCAGTGTACAAAGAAGGAAAAATAAAATTCAGCTCATTTGAGTGACAGTTTTAAGCCCCTTCCTCTCACATTGACATACAGGCAAAGGCAGGAGAAAATACTTTCAGCTGAATAACACCATTCTCACACACACAATCTATGTGTGACAACTCTGTGTGTGTGTGTGTACTGTACTTCAATTCAATCAAATGTCATGTCAAAGTCTTTGGTGGAAAGCTGAAGGTGATTGCTGATAGGCTGTCCCAATCAGTGGCGCCTGCACAATCCAATCAAGTTTGAGAGGGAAACAACAAATTGAGGGTTTCCAATATATTTCTTTTTGCCTTTTTTTTTTTTTTTTTTTTTTTTTTAACGGTACTTACGGTTATGGATAGAAATTTAGTGGAGTAAAGAGTACAATATTTGCCTCTCAAATGTACTTGAAAAAAAAAAGTCATGAGTACTCACCAAAAATGATACTCGAGTAAAGTACAGATCCCTCAAAATTGTACTAAAGTACTGTACTCAAGTAAATGTACTCCGTTACTGTTCGCCTTTGTTAATGAGGCATGAGCTGTCAGGTACTCAGGGAATGTGTGTTCCTGCATTTTAATTTTAACACTTAGTTTGTGCTTCTGTTTTACTTGATCATTTTAAAATACAGATTTAAATGGCCTTTCAGCATTAAAAGAACCAATGAGCTGTTTTTATATATTGTTACGCTTTTTTTAACATTGAAAGAATGCATTAATTGAACGCATTAATGCATTAATTGATCAAAGAATAATCATTAGGTGCAGCCCTACTTTATTATAATTTGTGTTCCAAACTATAGCGATTGCTTAAAGGATTTCTCAGTCCTTGAAATCCATACCAAAAATGCAACTTCGCTAATAATTAAAATCTTCTGTCATGAAGAAAGTCTTCTCTCAATGCCTTCAAATCGTTTTGAATTTATAATATGTCTTCAGTTGTGAATGGAGCAATATAACTCATAGTGACTAGAAATTGTTGACTGTCACCACTAGATGTCAGTAAATCACCTCATAACTGACATCATGTTTCATTGCGCAGAACCTGATTTTACCAAGTGAGACATGTTCCTGGGACAACATCTTTGTTGTCCCTGGAACAACATTGTGATTAACCAATCAGATTTGAAGAACCAGTTCATAGATTTTGTGAAGTTTATGCTTAAAATCACTGTTTGGTTCTTGTACATCAGTAGGGATATGGTCAAGAATAATTTTTTGGAGTAAAATGTTGTTCCAGGGTCAACAAAATATGTTGACCCTGGAACACGTCTAACTCAGCAAAATCAGCACGTGCTTTCATTGCCTGTGAGAATATTCAAAATTATGAAAATACATATTTTGTTCTTTTTTTTTTTTTTTAAGTCATGTTGTTCACCTGAGCAGCACTGTCAAGTGTGTTGAAGCATGTAGGCTAATAGCTAAGCCACAGAAATCCATCTTCTATATTTTTATGTACACACATCAAGTTCAAATATGCATATACACAGACTGTTAACAACGTGTATGTTCCACTCTACACAATCAAGTGCACTCTCTGCTCCTGTTTTTCAGTGCCACAGTAGGATACCTCAAATTGAGAAGAATTCCATGAGGGGATGCTTCCTCTTAATTTAACTCAAACCTCTTTTAAAGACCCAGCCAGACTTTTTTTTTGCTGTCTCAGTGCCTGTGGACATACAGTACAGACCAAAAGTTTGGACACACCTTCTCATTCAAAGAGTTTTCTTTATTTTCATGGCTATGAAAATTGTAGAGTCACACTGAAGGCATCAAGGTCTATTTGACCAAGAAGGAGAGTGATGGGGTGCTGCGCCAGATGACCTGGCCTCCACAGTCACCGGACCTGAACCCAATCGAGATGGTTTAGGGGTGAGCTGGACTGCAGACAGAAGGCAAAAGGGCCAACAAGTGCTAAGCATCTCTCGGGGAACTCCTTCAAGACTGTTGGAAGACCATTTCAGGAGACTACCTCTTGAAGCTCATCAAGAGAATGCCAAGAGTGTGCAAAGCAGTAATCAAAGCAAAAGGTGGCTCCTTTGAAGAACCTAGAATATGACATATTTTCAGTTGTTTCACACTTTTTTGCTATGTATATAATTCCACATGTGTTAATTAATAGTTTTGATGCCTTCAGTGTGAATCTACAATTTTCATAGTCATGAAAATAAAGAAAACTCTTTGAATGAGAAGGTGTGTCCAAACTTTTGGTCTGTAGGGCTGCACGATGTGTCGTTTAAGCATCGATATCGCGATGTACGAATACACGATAGTCACATCGCAGGATGTGCGATGTAGGTTGTCGTAGTTGATCCGTTATTCATTAACTGTATGGGCCAGCTGCTCCCCGGCCCTTGGCTAATGTGATTCGCGGATTAATTGCACAGCTTAACCATCATAGAGTGAAAGTTTTGACAGGGCAGAAAGAGAGAGAGAGAGAGAGCGCGCGCGCGCGCGTGAGAGAGAGAGCGACAGGGAGAGAGAGGGAGAGAGAGACCGTCTTCAAACAACACGAGCGCTGTCTTGCTCTCTCTCCCTCGCGCATCAATTGACACGAAGGTGTCGATGTTTAAATCATTGAAAATGAGACTGTAAATGAGCTCACCCCATTTTTGTTTGTAAGAATTTTTTTTATTAGATTTCATCTCGCAATATATATCGCAGAAAAATAAAATATCGCAATGTCATTTTTTCCCAATATCGTGCCGCCCTAGTCTTTACTGTATGTAGACAAGGTTGCTCAACATAACGAAGTAGAATGGATGGTATTCATTAGGGCTGAGCTGGTGCTTCATCACTCAGTTGATATGTCTGCGTTAAAGTGCTCAACACAGCTTTTAACTGATACAGGATAGTGTTTTTTTTTTTGTGGTTTTGCTGTAAAAAAAATGCTTCAGAATAACCCAGGTGTTGGTAAGTTATCTAGTTCTAGCACTGGGGCACAAGTTTGTGCACTCTCAGTACTGGGTTGCTTCAAGAAGGGTATCCGGCATTAAATCTGTGCCAAATTATCTGTGGATAATTCCATTGTGGCGACCTCTAATTGGAACAGCTGAAGGAGAGAGAGAGAGAAAGAGAATGTATGGTATTGATATGTAGATTTAATTATTTCTCTATTTCAGAGAAAGTATATAGCGTATATCTAGATCACAAATAATTTGATTAAAAATCATTTCAAAACTCAGTAAAACTGTGTGTGCATCTGAGACTGCTTTACAGCTTTTCCATTGGCTGACCCAACCACGTTTCTCCTTAAATAAGTCCTGGAGCACTAAGAACTAATGTGTTACTTTATTTTCCTTGGATTTCGCAAATGAAGACAAATCCACATCTACGCACAAATTTTTCATAATTTTAAAAGCAGTCAGAAACACACATTGGCCTCACTTTAGACTGATGAACATGTCATGATGGTCCTTTATTCAGACAGCTCTTATTACACTAAATTTTATTTTCACATGTAGGATGAGCAAGTTGGCTGAAGGCAGAAATAATACCTGCAAACCCAAGAGAGCCACATACTGAATACTTACTGGCTGCCTGAAAATATTCATTTTTTTTTTCTTCTTGTGATTGTTATAGTCTGGAATCGCAGGTAAAATTTCTTTGACCAATCAGGGTCCTATTTTTTCACCCTGGTGATCAGGCCATCCAGAGTTCCTCTGGAACACATCTGAGAACAGCTGGTTTTCACTCCTTGTCCACCTCAGCCAGTTTCTTGCTAATTTTCTGTGATTTCACTCTTTGGAAGAAATTTTCCATACATTTCCATAAGAGATCCATACTTGAGCACAAAGTAGGTCTGTTACTGATTATTTTGGTAATCTGTTGATTATCCTGACCTTTAATCAAGTAATCAGATATATATTTTTTCTGGTAATAAAAATGGACATTAGTGAACAGTAGACTTTAAAATGACTTAAAATATAGATATAACAGCGATGAAACAATAATGATTGGTTCAAATTAAATATCAAAACAAAGAATCATGTGGTTTTATTAAACAAAACCGTTAAAATAAATTATGTAATAAAACAATATATTCGTAGCTTATATATTATGTATTATATCAAATGCACTTTACAGTGTAATCAAGTGTAAAAGCAGTTTAATTTCTTCAGCAAGAACATGGAGATCAAAACATCCTAACTCGGAGCAAGTGTTTAAACCTCTATTTTGAAATCGGAATGAACACTTAGCATATTTACAAAGGCAATGATATGTTCTCCTGAGTTGGTGTATGTTTATAAATGATTGACCTTATGGATATGATAGAATGGTGCGCATTGTTCCCAGATGAACGTTATAAGCATCTCAAACTCACACCATATGGTAAGATGGAGTTTGAGATGGTCCGTGCACGAAAGAGAATTGTTTGTGTGGAGCAGCATTTACTGTGAATTTAGGCAGTCTGAGATGCACGTAACCTACATGCATAAAGCACATATTAAACCTGCAGCACATATATTTAATTGCTTTGTGAACTGACAACAGCACATGCTTTATTCTGGTTTTTAAATGGTTTTAATTATTTTGTGCCGGCTTAAAAATGGTATAATAATGCTTTCCTTGGATTCTTGTACATGGAATATGCTCTCCAGGAGCAGGTTTGGCTATATGCCGTGGTATATGCTCTCCAGGAGCAGGATTGGCTACCTATGTTTTGGAGGAAATTTGCAAAAACCGGTCAGAAAAACATTGACTATGGCAGCCTGACATTTCCTTCAGAAGACATTTCCAGCAGATCCATTGAGGTGCAGTCCTCAAACTGCAAAAAGTGGTGGTTAAATGCAGACTGCACTTCAGTGATTGACGATATGGATATTGCTGCTTGTCAGATGAAGGCACTTTACCTGTTCTTTGTTAACAGCCTGTAACTGGGATAGAGGTAGATTGGTAAGATTGTGAAACATGAATTCTGTATTTACTAGTCCTGTATCCAGATATGCCTACTTCCCTTGAATATTGTATGCGTAAATATAGTATGTCTGAATTCAAACTACTACTTCCAGCAAGATTCCAATCCAATGGAATAATTTTTTTTTTTTTTTAGATTTATTTTTGGCATTTTTGCCTTTTTAATTTGGTAAGACAGTAGTTAGACAGGAAGCAATGTTGGAGAGATAGAGGGGAGACGGGACCAGGAAAGGTCTGCGGAATGCTGACCAGGACTCGGAACACAAGATGTCGACGTGCTGCCCATGACGTTATCGGCGCAGACTCAATGGACAATTTACTATCCCACGAAGCAACACTTCTGCAGACTTTAGTCTTGACTAGGGGAAGATAATAGATTAAACTAGTGAGGAGCACATGATCCAGGCAAGAATGCAGTCACCCCTTCAAACTCGATCTATATCTTTCTGTATTGTCCTATTTGTACTGCTGAAAATACTGCATCTTTGTGGTGTTTTCAGAAATTTTTTTTGAGAATCCCAACCAACCCAACATGGTGACACCAATTTTTGCAGTCCTGATTGGTGTATTTGTGCAGAAATGTCATACCTATTTCATACCTTTAATTGTCCTGATCACACTTACAGTCTCAACTCTTCTTTTCCTAATTATTGGCTTTTGGTCAGGTTCTCCCTGTCTTTGTCTTGTCTCCAGCTGCTACTTTTTTCTTTTCTTTTTTTGCCTCATTTTTCCTCCGTGTTTTATAACCAGATATGTCTGGCCTTGTGGTTCTTTGCTGTTCTTATCCTCCATCGCTCTGTCATAATTTTTCCATGAACGTAACCTCTAATATTGTATTAAAGGTGCTAGAAAATCTGGGAGGAAAAGAAGCATGAAGCAGAATTATATGTCAAAGTGTTTAAAGGTTAAAGCCTCTGACCTATTCACCTGAACAACTGTCAAGTCACTGCGTAGGCATTTATGTTTGCATATAAGCTTTAAAGGGCAATGTTGTTAGAAGACTTTTTGAAATGAAGTGTGTGAACTATGCAGGTTTGCATAAGTGCTGTCGGTGCCGGTGGTTTATGTTTGTTTTTATATGGAAGTAGGAAATTAATAGCATCTTATAAAGTGTTTTAAAGGGACCGTTACATCAAAATGAAAATTTTGTCATTAAAGGTACAATTTGTAAGATTTTTGCAGTAAAATATTCAAAAACCACTAGGCTAGTGTTATGTTATTTTGTCCAGCTGATTACTAACAATAGCTCCAATGTTTTCAACTATTGTAAATCATGAGAAAATTCCCATTCTAAACAGTGACACGGGGCAGTGCAGTCGCCTAACAAATGACGTTAGTTACCCTTTGTCACCGCCTTTACTGACGTAGAAATCACATGACAACAGTGTCGCGGACAAATGCGGAAGTAGCTTCGCGCAAACTTCAACTAGAAAGAGATGCCGATCTCGCTTGTGTTTTACTCGACAGGTGAGTTGTTTTGATTCGTATCTTTACAGAAAACATATGCTATTATAACAATCAACAAGATTAATATTATGGGGCGCCAAACGCGGGGCATAGCATCTCTAGACCTGCGCGAGGATGCGTCTGATCCATAGTCTGATCACGTCTTTGCATTGACTTTGTATGTAATCTACTCGCGCAAATCGTTGAACTCGCGTTAAATCCATGATTTATCTTTCCGTCTGGTTGATGGCCGTCAGCGGTTGGGTAAAAGACAGCAAATCCCATCATTCCACGCTCCTTCTTAGCGTCATCGAACCACGCGATTGTTATTGTTTTGGTAGTGCGCCCTCTCGTGGCAGGTCATACAACCTGTACCTTTAATTGCTCACCCTCATGTCGTTCTAAACCTGTAAGACCTTTGTTCATCTTCGGCACAGAAAGGTAACTACATTGTTATAATAATCCATGTGACAGTGGTAGTTCAACCTTAATTTTACAAAGCTTCGATAATTATTTTTGTGCACAAAGAAAACAAAAAGAATGACTTTTATTAAACAATTTCTTCTCTTCCATGTCAGACTTTGACAACATTCACAATAGTACTATGACACACAAGTCATTATTTTTGTTTCTTTGCGCACAAAAAGTATTCTTGTAGTTTTATAAAATTAAGGTTGAACCACTGAGGTCACATTGACTATTTTAATGATGTTCTTACTACCTTTCTTGGGCTTGTGGTAGTTGCGTTGCTGTCTATGCAGGGCCAGAAAGCTCTAGGATATCATCAAAAATGTCTTAATTTGTGTTGAAGATGAACGAATGTCTTATGGGTTTGGAACAATATGAGGGTGAGAAATTAATGATGCAATTAAAATTTTTGGATGAACTATCCCTTTAAAATCTGCACCCACTTCAGTCAACCTTCGTATTTTACTATTTCTAAAATATAGATTATGGGGGGCCAATTGATCATCATTGTTAAAATCTCACATTTGTTCTCCATTTTTCCATTCCATTCTTCATGTTTCTGTAAATACTATACCGCAGTACAGAATAATGTAAGGTATACTGGTTTCCACTGCCAACCATGTGCTGTGCACTTCAGTTCTCAGGGGTGTGATAGTGAGGGAGGGCCCATAGCAACTGTTGCCGAGTGGTTGCAGTGCTGTGGGTTAATGAGAGCCTCAGGGGAATTGCAGGTGGTGTGTTGAAGGTGCCACTGCCATCAATTTCTCCCAGTGTGAACTGGTTACTTGAAATGGATTCTGAATGCTCCTCTGCCATACAAATCAAACTGCATTAGTTTATTCATACACCACACAATCACACTGTATTACAGGATTTTGTCTGTTTATTCCTTAAAATAACTTGGCAAATTGCCTTAAGTTTTGATTATTTGGCTTTGATAGCCAATAAGGGTAATCAAGTTTCTACATTGTGGGTCAGAACTGGTCTTTGAATTAGTTACCTTTCAGGTAAAGCATCTGTTGGCTAGCAATAAACATTGAGATAAACACTGTTTAAAGTACAACCAGTACACATGTATGCAAATAATGTAATGCAAAGTTTTGACCCAATCTTTCATGATCATGTAAATTTTGTTACATTTTGTAACAATGAAGGATATGACATTTACCTTGAAGCATTTTTAAAGGGGTAGTTCACCCAAAAATGAACAAAAATTCATTATTTACCCACTTTCATGTCGTTCCAAACCTGTATCTGTTTCCTTATGTTGAACATAAAAAAAGATATTGTGAAGAATGCTGGTAATCAAACAGTTGATGGGCCCCATTGACTTCCATAATATTTCTTTCCTTGCTATGGAGGTCACTCCAACTGTTGGGTTCTTGAGAATTCTCCAAAATATCTTGTTTTCTGCTCAACATAAGAAATAAACAGATTTGGAATGACATGAGGCTGAGTAAATGATGACAAAATGTATTTATGGCAGTAATGCATACTGTAATTAGTTGAGAAACTGTCTAGAATATGTGAGTATTTGAATAAATTAATTTCTCACTGCAAGAGTATTTAAAACGAAGACAAAACAGTGATCAAAATGACCAAAGATATTGCCTTCTCTAAAGCATGTATATAAATCTTATTGTTAAGAAACAAGGCCATAGATATATTATGATCCAGCTACTTCTTGTGACTGTGTTTGCATTAGTTGTAATTTGTGGGAACAGTCACCCATGGGCACAATACTGTTTTAAATAAATTATTACTATTTGTTTTTTCCAGCAAGTCGATTACACCGTTGGGGAAGATAAAGCTGGCTGTACGCTTGCATAGGCCACATATGTTCATTGGTTACCCCAGCAACAGCACAGAGATACAAAGAAAACCTGCGTCCTTGAGATCTCTGTGGTGCTGAATGGTGGGGAAGCAAAAGTGAATGGACTGATGGTGAAGCGTGTGTGTGTGTGAGGCTAATATGCACCTTAAATCCACTGGTATTGAAGGCTTTAGCAAATGGAAAGAAAAAAAAAATAATTTATCTTTTTAATAATTTATATTATGTAACAAGAATGTTTAGTAATCCTAATTGGTAATTTTGCAAACATGTCAAGCTCGTAATTCATCCTAAAATCAAAACCTTTTTTTTTTGTCATTTTCTTTATAAATTGTGACATAACTGAAAAGTTAAGCATCCCTGCCTCAAATTTTCATCACTGTATTTATTTATTTATATATTTATTGTAGTTCTTAAGGTGGTTCTCATTACATTCTCATTATTGTAATATAGTTATTATTACAATTTCAGGAAGGAGACATTTGATCACATTTGAAGACATTTGTAATGTTACAAAAGATTCCTTTTACCAAAAAGCTTTTCTTTTGAACTTTTCTATTCATTAAAGAAACCCAAAATATGTGTCATGGCTCTGCAAAAATAAAAACGACTGTTTTTACACCTCACAATAATTAGAGATGTTTCTTGAGCAGCAAATTAGCATATTAGAATAATTTCCAAATGACCATGTTACACTAAAAACTGGAGTAATGACAGCTGAAAAATATATTTATATTTAATTACAGTTATAGTAAAACAGTAAACAGTGTAAACAGTAATTTTACTTTTCTTCTTTTTTTTTTTCTTTTTTTTTTTGGCGTGTTATATGGTACACAGAATATACAAAGTATGCAAGAACATTTTCCCATTTCTCCCAGAGTTTTTACCTGGTGCAGTTTACTGTTGTCCTGTGTGAACCTACTGTTTGTCTCCTCTTTCAGTGTTCAAGCAGATGACCGAATTCGCATTGAGAAACGAGAAAGCTCCATGTTTGAATACCCAGCTGCAATGAGAATTATCAGAGATTTCTACAGAGACACCCCTCATCCAGCTGTGGGAAACCAGGAAAAGGGTAAATGGCTTTATCTTTGACTCCTGTCTGTTTTTTGATGTCTGACCTCCAGTCATGATGAATTAATCATTGCCCTGATTTGAAAACTGATGTGAGGTCAGTGTGTTTAATTGAAAAATCCTTCCCTGTAGGCAGAAGGGTGACAGATCAATGTCTGCTGTCCTTAAGGCTGGACATGTGTAGGGCAAAGGATGGTGACTTTCCCTGGCAAGACGGTGACTAAATCACCTTTTTGTCTTGTTAGGGATCCATTAGTTGCACACAACAGACTCCCTCACCATCACTGAAAGTTTTCTCTGATGCTTCTTGCTTTGTATCTCAAATGCAGCTTGATGTCACGTACGTTGAAAAATGTTGTCAAGCAACAAGTCATTAGTCTAATTATTGTCCCCAAACACCTTCTGTCATGTTTATTGAAAATATGAATGTCACAAGCCACCAACGCTTCAATACCAAGTAGATTTGAAAATTAAAACAAAGTAACAGTCCAGTTTTTTCTACAGTATTTGTGAAAAACCAGCATGAACATGAATACAAAGTTAAACCTGTGCTGTTAACTCGAATTATTACTTGGGAAAGAATATCAGCAACATTTGCTGAATTAAGAAATAATTTAAGACTACATGCTTTTATTTTAATTTAATACATATTTTTATTGACATTGTGATGGTGATTTTCAGAAACATTAGATTATTAGATTAGTTGTGATGTCAAAATCGGTATATAGAAAGAATTCTGAATTTCAATGGTTTATATAGATTGCTTAAATATCGGTGTTGTGACAACCTTACACAGAGTGCTGAGTAAATCTCTTTGTTTTCAGATTTGTTATGAGAGTAGAAAATCTAGAAATCTTGACAAGGATACACCACTGTTTAAAAGATTTAAGTCTCTTATGCTCAACCAGGCTGATTTTACTTGATTTAAAATAAATTTAAAACAAATTTTGACAGATTTTACAATGAATATTTGTAAAATATTATTTCAATTTATTCCTGTGATGGAAATATACAGAAATTCCGAAATCTTGTTAGTATGCTGACTGGGTTCTCAGGAAACATTTATTAAACTCGATGTTGTGCTGCTTAATAGTGTTGTTTTCAGGATTATTTGATTAGTTGATCAATAGAAAGAACAGAAAAAAAACATAATTTATTTGAAATAGAAATTTAATAGAATTCTAATCAAATTAAGGCATATTTTCTGAATAGAAGTATTAATTTAATTAATTAATACTTATTGGCCCCAAAGTTTTGAATGGTAGTGTATATGGAAAGGCAGAAACTTTAAAAATCTTTAAGAAATGTGAACTGACACCGACTCAGTCTGTCCAATTGCACATTTATGCCAAAAGCACAAAACAGTATAATTAATGAATATAGTATGTTTTTACAAATTTTTCTCCCTTTCAAAATAGGTTCCTACTCCCTCTGTATGGGTCTGGAGAGCCCCATCATCTGCTGTCTTGGTCCTGTGATCCAGTATCTGACTGGGTTTAAGCTAGAGAAGATTTTGCTGTGTTCCAGGTACATTTATCAAGTTGCTCTGTGGTCTTGGGTGACGGGATGGGGGGCTTACGATATTAGACTTCGTAGCCTATAATAAAAAATAATGAATTTCAAACCTTAACTAAACACATTTTTATTCAAAGATCAACAGTCTGTCATTAGTCTTTAGTCTGCCACAAAAAACAACAACATTAAAATCATGAACTCAAATGTCATTGTAAAAAAAAAAAACAATGACTGTTGTAACAGTGCGTAAATCAGACCATTCTGTAACACTAACGCTAAGCGAACTGTCAATCACTCCTGTACGCGTCCATTACTGTCCACCTCGCAGCTGCAGCAACTTATGCTCTATTCATCAAGCTTTAAAACCAAAAGGAGACTAAAAGGTCGTATTGTCTTTGTGCATATAGATTAATTAGAAAAATTTATATCTAAATTCGTGCCTATCCGCCTACGGTATTTTTTCTAGAACTTAGAAAAAAGATGCTGCAGCCAATGAGCAGCCGGCGGGGAATGGTTGAAGGAGGATTCAACCTCCGCAGACAGTTTTTAATGTTTATCAGACAATAACTACTCAAGATTTTGCTTTAGTATAATTCTCGGGACAATTAGGGCCAGATTCAGGATTCGGGACAACTGTTTAGATTTCGGGACTGTCCCGAATTTCTTGGGACGTCTGGTCACCCTAATCCAGTGGCATAGCATGAACCTTTTAGGAGACAAACTTTTATTTTTCCTCCTCACCTTAAGTAGACACATCTCACACCTACTTCCATCAGGAACATAGGTATTAACAAGGGCCTTCGTTTATCCAAGAATAGCGTAGCAGCAGGAAACAGAGCCCAATCTAAATCATGATGCAAGCAGAGTGTCACCCCTGATGTATGAATGTTCAGAAACGTCCTGTAATTACAGACTGATTAAGCATGTTCTTTAAAGAAAAATAAGAGGCGTTGACCTCACTGACTTTCTCAAAGGGCCTTAATTAACATGCATCATTAACTGAAATAGGGGCTTGCTACCTAATAGTTTGTCATGACTGTGTATTGTTGCTAGTCTGACTTTTTTCAAAGATGTGAAATAGTGTAAAGATGTAATTATGAAGCTAGAGTTGTTTATGTGGAAAGCGCCTTTTGGTTGTGTTATGATGTTTGCAGCTCGTTCAAGCGGCTGTCGAGTGACACTGACCATATGCAGCTCAGTGCTGCTACCATGAAGAACCTGGAGATCCTTTGCAACCAGGTCAGTCAAACTGAGGAAAACATGGGTGATTGAGGTCGTACTGTTTACACCTAGTACTAACATCCATCTTGGGTGATGATCTGATGATCACTTGTGCTCAGCCATTAAACATTTACATAATACGTGTCTAAAGTGATTCTTCAGAGATCACTTGTGGTTGGATTTTGTTAAGGGAAGTGTCTACTTATTACTATGTGCATCTGTGTTCTGTGAAGTCTTGTTTCTGTACAAAAATCCAAGAAAACTTAATGTTTGTAAATAAGAAATACATTTCAGTTTCTGCATTTTAGATGCTAATTAAAATTAAATTTGATAAACAACGTGCGATCATGTGACTGTCAGATGTTCGTCTTCTGAAGCTCAAGATGCTGATCATCTGCAGCCACTAAATCTTTTCACTCGAATTATATTATGCTGAAAAATATTAATAAAAAAGTTAATTACAAGCATTTCTTGCTGGCAGGGCTTGAAAACCATAAAAAAATTAAATCGGTTCACTCCGAGCAGAATCTGGTTTTTTTTACGTTTCTGTTCTGCGTTCCTCTGATATTATTACCGTTCCGAAACCGGTTCGGGTGGAAGAAATACTGGTTAATAACGTTATTTTTAAAAAACAATATTAATAATAATAATATGCCTAATAATTATAATATAGCCTAATAATAATAAAGTATAGCATTTTCTTTACTCAAAAACAAAAGGAAAAAATAGAGATCTAACGCTTAGTCACAGCCAATAGGCTACAGCATCATCATCATCTCTAGATTTTGGCCAAATGTAGGCTAAGCTACTTAATTTTTTATTTTTTTATCAACACTTTAAAGACAAAGTATTTTTAAGATATTTAAAAATGTTTGCTGCATTGTTATATTAAATGGAACGATAAAATAACGTTATTAACAGGTTATCGGCCATTTCAAATCTTCGATTCTGTTCGGAACTATAAAATTTGATTTCGTTTCTGTTTCTGGTTCTGTTCCTGTTAAAATTTCGTTCGTTTCCGGTTTTCGTTTTTGTTCCTTGAACCGGTTTGGAGCCCTGCTTGCTGGTGGTCTCAGATTAAGAAGTCGTTGAACTAAATTCTAACTATTAAGTATATATGTAGCCAAATGGCTGATCAAGCTAAATGATTATAACTTTGACAAATAAAACCGTGTAGGATCAGTACAAATAGATTAAAAAATATTATTAAATATTGCTGTAACAATGACTATGGGGCTTCTGTGAGGTTCAAACCTATGTCCTTTTAACGAACTGCTCTTTTTTTTTTTGTGAGTTTTAATGATAGTGAGTTAAATGTCAGTATTAGGCAAATTACTAGGCAAGGCATATTTGGAGAACGAAATATCCATTTGACATTTTTTGTCAGACGTGGACTGCGGGTAGTCCAACTCAATTTCTGTAAAGATCATATAAAATTTGTTGGAGTATTATTACCAAAATCCTTTTTGTAGTAAAAGGTACATTTCTCTTGCTTATGTAGAAAGTATTTGTCCGTTACAGTGAACATCACATTTAAATAAAAACCCTGTTTAAGAAATGTAACTTTGCATTATGATATTACGACATACTTAATTTTACCTCTCAGCTTCACCCTACTTTTTATTTAGTATTAGGGTGTAAATATAACAACATAATGTCATTATGCCATTTTTCCTCTGCCTTGTGTCACAGACTGCCTGGATAATAACATGGACATTTGTGTTTTGTTAACCAAGTGATTTATCTATTGTCTAGGATGTTGGTTAGGATTTCTTAATGACTTCTTTTTCATTGCTGTCAGACCACAGGTTCAGTAAAAGGCAGTCTGCTGTGGGTTTTGGATCACACTCAAACTCCATTTGGGAAGAGACTGTTAAGAAAGTGGGTGAGCCAGCCGCTGAAGTCTGTGACGTGAGTCATGATTTAATTTTATTATTCAGTAATCACAGTGAGTTGAATGCTAGTATGGAAGATGCAGAGTGATTGTAATGTTGAATAGAAGTGGCATGCCCAGATCTTCACTACAGATAATATTGAGCTCTAAACTCTGAGCATTGGTTAATCCTAGTCCTAGAATATTTTGAAAACAGAGGAACTTTGCAGCCCTCTTTTCAGCCAGTGGTGGGATTACAATTTCGTTCTGGCTCATTTGAAAAATCTCCCATGGAATTTGGGAAAACACTACTGCATATAAAATGGATAACCTGCCATAAATGCAAGTTTTTAATCTGAGGTTTCTTCTTTTTGGTTATGACTCAAATTCAGTATTTATGTTTTATCTCCCAAAAATTAAATTGGCAAGGCACTGTCTATCTGATGCCATCTTCATATGCCTTTTAAAGGTTATGGGGGATTGTTTGGATCTGTTTGTGCTGTAATGCATGCTTACAAAAAATCAGATTATGTTTGTGGAGAAAAATAAATATATAAATATTTGATTCCATAACAGTTTAATCTTAAATCCACGTATTTTCCTGCCAAACCTCTTAACGGACATGTTGGGGAGCATTTTTAAACTGAGACTGTAATGCCATTGAATGTGATTTTTTTTTTTTTCATTTCAAATTAATGCTGTTCTTTCAAATGTCTATTTATCAAAAAAAAAAATCCTGAAATTAACCCCCCCCCCCCCCACAAAAGTATTAAGCTGTTGTCAGCAGAGAAAATAGAAAGATATGTTTCCTGAGCATCTAATTAGTATTTTAGATTGATTTCTGAAGAGTCATGTGACACTGAAGGCTGGAGTATTGACTGATGAAAATTAAGATTTGATCGAGAATAAATGGCTATTTAAAATATTTTAAATTAGAAAACCGTTATTTTAAACTGTATTGTACATGAAATCACTTCTCAAAAGATGCAGCAGTACTAACGAGACATGTCCAAAACAAAAAAATTACTTTGTTTTCAAACATTGTTTAAAATGCCTTTGGATAACACTGAAGTCC
This sequence comes from Carassius carassius, assembly GCF_963082965.1. Lineage (NCBI taxonomy): Eukaryota > Metazoa > Chordata > Actinopteri > Cypriniformes > Cyprinidae > Carassius > Carassius carassius. The sequence goes on along the minus strand of NC_081759.1, from coordinate 21,387,557 downwards.
AGCGCACACTTTTGGTCATAGACTTGTCAACACAGTCTTTTTGTTTTAAAGGGATCATATGATGCAATTTCAAGTTTTCCTTTTTCTTTGGAGTGTTACAAGCTGTTTATGAATAGATAAGATCTCTAAAGTTGCAAAGACTAAAGTCTCAAACCCAAAGAGATATTCTTCATAAAAATTAAGACTCATTCACACCCTTCTAAAACGCCGCATTTAAACACGCCCCCACATGTCTACATCACTGTGTGGAAAGATTTGCATAACACCACCCAAATGTTCACACAAAGAAAGAATGCATAACTTTGATTCTTGCTGTGGTATTGTTGCTTCCATCATGTCGTGGAGACACTGTGTGTTTGGTCGTGAAAGCGAAACTACTTTGTTTGGTCTTCCAAAAGAGAACACAACTAGAAATCAGTGGCTAAGTTGTATTTACAACACTGTTCCAGAACAGTTTAAACTAAATATTCAGATGCGTGCAGCTCATTTTATAGAGGACTGTCTCCTGAACTTGGGAGAGTAGTCTACAATGCATCTGTGGCACAAAGGCTGTTTCTATAAAGTGGGACAATTACAATTTTGCAAGGACAGTCTGGTGCTTCTGACTCACAGCCTGTAAATACGTTTTCATACTTATGATTCAAACGCAGTGTAGAGTAGCGCTTGTTGTTTGTCATTTCTCTAATCACAAATGCAGACAAGGTTTTATGTTAACGCGGTGTGATACGCAATGTGTAAAAAGACAGTATAAGTCATTATAATCAATAATTATGTCCCGACTGGATGAAACCATTTCCTCGTTTGTAATGGGTTTTAATGGTTTGGTCTCATCGTGCTTTGAGACGACACCATAGTATGTTAAGTGCCGTAACATTTCCGTCAAATGCTAGAGGTATTCGGCAAATCACAACACACTGGATAGCTGGCCAATCAGAGCACACCTCGCTTTTCAGAACGATAAGCTTTATAAAAATCGGCGTGTTTTATAAAGGCATGGCATAGAGGAGCAACAATAATCTACATTATGTGAAAAATAATGTGTTTTTTGGACCTTAAACCTCATAAACACATCGCACTACACTAAATACACAAAATAATGTTCTTTTTAGCAACGTCACATGACCCCTTCAATATATGCTTTTATGAAGTAAACTGGCCATTCTTGCCTGTCAAGTTTAATAACCATTTTATAATTTATAGCCATTATTAAAATAAATATTTCTTTAAGTACTTTGGTGTAGTATTTTTGTACTGCATCACAGCTGTATTATACAGCAGAGAAGCATCTGCTGATAGTTACGATCCTGCTTCACTTAGGTGTGCTGTTTGATACAGGCCTTTTTTAGTTCTAGTGGTTTATCTGGTTTGTGTACAAATCATCGGTTTATACAGTTATTTTTAAATCCCTCTCTCTCTCTCTCTCTCTCTCTCTCTCTCTCTCTCTCTCTCTCTCTCTCTCTCTCTCTCTCAGTGATATCCAGGCTCGACAGGAGGCAGTAGCAGAAATGTTGTCTTCTGAGTACAGTGTCCTTCCCTCTCTCCGGTTTTTGCTAACTCGCCTACCTGACCTAGAGAGAGGACTTTGCAGTATCTACCACAAAAAAGTAAAGCCTGTTTTACCTAAGCAATCACTATCTGTTTGAAATCAAGTCTTATTGCACAGATCCACCAGGAATCCATGCCTTTTTCATTTGTAATTCAAAACTAGTTTGAATTAGAGTGAACAACAATATGTTTTAGACAATAGTGGCCATGGCGGCACTTAAAAGTGTCTGTCATGTTCTGTCTGAAAATGAAAACCTCTCAAGTCCAGAATATATTTTAGCTGATGGAAAGTTCTGTATTTTCCCTGTATTTTTCATTCCATTTGTTTCTGGAATCAGGCAGGAGGTTGAAGGGGAAGGTGCTTAATGGCGTGTTCTGTTGAACGGCTGTATTAGCATAATGACAAGAGTGGGAGCAGGAATGGGAATGATTATTGTTTTGTAGAGCCAGAAGGTCCTCATCAACCCTGCCTCACCTGCCTGTTTCTGTCATCTCATTGTCCTTCATTTATATAAACGCACATTCATCAAAATTTTTTTTTTTTTTTGAATTTATAAATCAAAACGTGTTAAGTTTATGGTTAGATTTGCCTAAATCTTTATCATTGGTAGGTTAGAAATCACTGAATATTCAGAATTTATTTTTTCTGTTGTTTTTCTGAATCTCAATTACCAGTGGTAGACTGCCAAAGTAGGACTTCCAACGTAAATTAAATGTATGTACTGTAAAAAGGGTCAAAGTTTTTGCCTACATGGGACTTTCACACTGTTTTTAATGAACACATAGAGTGGATATGTATTGCCTCATTATGTTTAGTTGGAATGACTAACGTTGAGCCTTTGGGAAATGGGCTTGATGTTAATAAACATACACAAGATCAAGTAGAGATTTAATTGGCTCCTTGGTGCTTACTGTCATCAAAATATGGAAATTACAGATTGCATGCGCACAAGTCATTGGCATAATGCATTGGTTTTCAACCTGTGGGCCACTGTCGCGGTGGTATTGCAGGTCGGCCGCCAATTACTATTAAAAGAAATAATAATATTGTTAATATATGTAAAAATGTCCAAGTCATAACATAATAACATCATTTCATACAATTAAATAACAGAAAATAAATATTAAACTGTTACTATGCTTCCACTATTCGAGCTCGATGATTGGTTTAAGAATAAACCATCAATTTATCTTAGATATTTTTGCTGCATATGCTACAGAACAACAAATGTAAACATGCATAAATGGCTGTCAACAGGGTCAACATAAATGGCTGTTGTTTTGAGAACAAAACAGACTGGGCATATGCCTAACTCCAGGTTCATACACTGTCTGTGATGTGCCTTTTTTCGAGACACCCCTCGCTGCAGACTGTAGTGCGGTGACGTCACGTACGTACGTCACGTATGTGTTTACCGCGCATGCGCTTGTAATTTGCATTGCGTGATTACGTTAGTTGTTTTCGCGTCGTGCGTGTATTAAAACGATGCGCATACTTAACAGAAAAATCTAATAAAATGTTAAAGTATTAAAGGACATTAAGGTGTAATAAAAGACAGTAAAAACAACCATGTTTAACCATGTTTCATTTGAGGTAAAATTATACGGAATTAAAGTTTATTCTGTAATATCTGTGTAGTTTCTTACTTACAATATATTAACATTATGTTGCACTTTACTTCACTATGTATATTGTAATATTACACTTTAATGGCACCTTATATTTCTTATTGAGCTAGTCAAAATTACAACAGATAAAGTACAGTCGTCGGCTCTAATAGTGCAGATGGTAAAACATGTGTTGTTCACAATTTGTTGCAATCGATCCGGGACCGAATCTGCAGTTTTTTTCTACCTTTTCAAAATTCAAATCACATCAGAAAAGCATTTATTTTAAATAAAAACGAAGGAAATAATCAAAATGTTGTGAGGGAGGGCTCTATTGTCCTAATATGGTGGCATCCATTTAATAATTTGAATTAAAATTATAATTTACACTCAGTAATTATTGCATACTGTTTTTTAATTTACTACAATACTGAGGTGCAAATAATTGCCACTATTTGCAATAAGTAATATAAATAGCAGAAAATCCTGCTAATTTAACATAGTATAAATAGAATCTATAGCCATTTGCACTAAGTGTAAATAGCCACTGCCTTTCTTATTTTAATCTTTCTTTTGCTATGGTTCTTGTTTATCTATTTTTTAACTATAAATTTGAACATTTTTCTTTTGCTTTGGCAATTCTGCATGTGAAACATTTAAGCCAATAAAGTAGTTTTAAGTTCAGTTGACTACATACAGTATATTTTCAGTGTCTGCATCCCATTTTATGCAAGGTGCCTCCAAAAAAACCAAACTGATGACAGTGATCTTTTTTTATTTATTTCAAAGAACAAAACAGAAAATATAATTGTATATACAAATATAGATTAAGACTAGACATGACACAAGAAAAAAAAAAAAATGAAATTCACCTCCATCACCTTCCAGTTCACGACACCTAATTTACATAAAAGAACAAACAATACTAAAGCAATATTAAATCATTTTGAAGAAAGGCAGAAGGAAAATATTTGAAATGTATTTTTAAATATATTATAGCATGGTGTTAGAAAAAGTGTTATTTGCTTTGTCTGTAAACTACCTAAGAGATTTAATTTATAACCAGCATTAACATCAACTAAATAAAGTTTGTTTGAAAATTTGAAAATTTTACAGTTGAGGGCTATACAGTCTGTCAGAGAAAGAAAAACAGATAATTACAGTACTCTAGCCACATGAAGTGGGTCTCTTCTCTGAATTTCTTCTCACTGACAATGTCCCCAAAAAGTCATATTAAGACATATGAAGGTCAATTTAAGAGGTAACACTTTACAATAAGATGTCATTGGTAAACACTAGTTAATGTATTAATTAACATGAACTAACAATGAACAATACATGTGTTACAGCATCTATTAATCTTTGATAATGTTAATGAAAAAGATTACAAATATGATATTTTTTTTTTTGCAATGCATGCAACCATCAATGGCATTACTTTAATAAAGTCTTTCTGCTCTATTTTAAGACATCTTTGATGGTTCATTTTAGTCGTAATAAGACTTTGAAAGACCAGCATTCGAATACTATATCATAAAACATGTCATAAATGTTTGAAATCGCACACATTTGCAATGACACTCTCTATGATTATGACCAAAGCATTCTTACAATTAGAAGCAATTTAAATGCAAATTTTTAAGAAAACAAAAGTAATATCTCATATCCACCATACCTTACGAACATCCGGAAGTGAATGAACCTGGATATGTGCATTAATGACAGTCAGTACGGCGCACAATCGTATTTACTCTACTGTATACGCACTGCGAACGGAGTAGGCCTACCTGTTAACCTGTATAATGTATAACAAATCTATTTCAACACCTGAGGCACCGCTACAATTAATGAGCTCTATGAACAATGCATGGCAAAAAAGAAAAAAAAAAGTCCCTGAACACGGGCCATAAGTCTATACATTTTGTTACACCTTTACTATAGTGATTATTTTGACTTATGTGTGTTTTAGAGAAGTTAAAATTTTTTGATAAAGCTCTACTTGGTTTTGGAAATATTCTCTTGGAAATATGTTTCAAATTTATCCTGAATGCATTTATGACTGTAAAGCATATCTGTGTGTGTCAAAATCGTGTTTAAAATCGAAATCGCAAAATTGATCAAAGAAATTGTGATGTTTTTTTTTTTTTGGTCCATATCGCACAGCCCTAGTTCATTCAATAAATATAGTTAACAATCTAGCTTCTGAGTACTAAGTTATTAACCCAACAACAGTGGGGTCAGTTAAATTTTTTGCAGTGGGCCGCGAAAACATATGTGTTTGGTTGTGTGGGCCGCGAGCTGAAAAAGGTTGGGAACCACTGGAATAATGATTAATGATGCCCAGCACTAAGTTACAACTAAGCATTTCATATTTTTTCTGGTAATCAATATATATTTTTAGTGCTGTCAAACGATCGTGATTAATCGAATCCAAAATAAAAGTTTTTGTTGACATTAATATACGTGGTGTGTACTGTTTATTATTATTTTGTATATATAAATACAAACGCGTGCATGTATATATTTAATAAAAGTATATTATTTTTATATAACATATCTATTTTTAAATACAGTAATATAAATTATATGAATATAAATATGCATGTAAATACATGTAAATATTAAAAAATATATATACTATGTGTGTGCTTTTATGTATACATAATAAATATACACATTACACACACAATTATTATGTAAACAAAAACTTATTTTAGATGCCATTAATCATGATTAATCAATAAAGAATTTGAACAATAGAGAATTTGTTAATTATTCTGTCTTTATATTTTTAAAAAAATCTTTATACTTTATATCTTCAAAAATGACTCTATTATATAGATTTTACGTTGTGATTCCTTGTAAGCCAGACTGCTGTAGTAATCATATCGTGAAATCTAATTTAATGAAATGTAATCTTTTGAAATAAGCATTGCAGCTTTCATATTATCTTATTACTTTAAAGCCCAAACACATCATTTATTGAAACTAATCTTTTTTTTTTTTACAACGTTGAATGCATTTAAACCCATGCATGCATGACCACCCACGTTTACAAGTTAGCACTGATTGTTTTCTAAACCTGTCACAGTGTTTTGAAGAGCTTACAAAGAGGCTGTTAATTGAACCTGGGGGGGGAAGTAGAAAGATATAAAATTGATATGACCCCTCCTTGACAATACAATGTGTTCTTGGCTATATGTTTTCCTGTTAATTTTGAAACCTTCTGTCTTGTTAGTGCTCTACTCAGGAATTTTACCTCATCACCAGCACTCTCTCTCGCCTAAGTGCTGAGCTTCAAGCCCTCATGCCTGCCATCCAATCACAGCTCAGCTCTGCCCTTCTAAAAAATCTCCTACTGGACACACCTCAGCTTCTAAGCCCCGCCCACAACTTCTTAAAAGTATTGGATGAGAAAGCTGCAAAGTTAGTTATATCTTTAAAGATTTTGACTTAACAAATATTCATACTTGCCTTTTTCCAAATCCCTACATAATATATATATATATTCTCTATGTAGCTTTTGTGGTAAAATCTCTCTCAAACTAATCTTTTTAGGACAGGTAATAAGACCGAGATGTTTGTGGATCTGACGGACTTCCCAGTGATTCGAAACAGAAAAGAGGAAATCCAGAGTGTCCTATCAGACATAATGGAGCATCGGCGAGAGATTCGCCTGGTGTTAAAAAACCCTTCATTGGACTACACCACAGTGTCTGGCCAGCAGGTAATAAGCGTCAAGGATCTCTTCTTCTGATGAGTTTCAGGAACTGAGCACCGAAGCTATTTTAACAAGCTATTGGTATTTTCCACAGACATGCTACACATTGTTTTGCGTTAAAGCCACAAGTGCCTTGTTGTTGATGTGAAAATTGTTCAAATTTGTCAAGCTTAACTGTCAACCCTGTTACTTTTAAGTTATTTTAATAAAAAAAATTGTAAGTCTT